>NC_082387.1:26303415-26380915 GCF_031168955.1 Gadus macrocephalus
GGAATATCACTGATCCTGGATCAGAGACTGAAGTAAGACTGAGGCAGTATCAGTGATCCTGGATCAGAGAGTAAGACTGGGGTAGCATCACTGATCCTGGATCAGTATATGAGGACTGAGGCAGTACCAGTGATCCTGGATCAGAGAGTAAGACTGGGGTAGTATCACTGATCCTGGATCAGTATATGAGGACTGAGGCAGTACCAGTGATCCTGGATCAGAGAGTAAGACTGGGGTAGTATCACTGATCCTGGATCAGTATATGAGGACTGAGGCAGTATCAGTGATCCTGGATCAGAGAGTAAGACTGGGGTAGTATCACTGATCCTGGATCAGTATATGAGGACTGAGGCAGTATCAGTGATCCTGGATCAGAGAGTAAGACTGGGGTAGCATCACTGATCCTGGATCAGTATATGAGGACTGAGGTAGTACCAGTGATCCTGGATCAGAGAGGAAGACTGGGGTAGTATCACTGATCCTGGATCAGTATATGAGGACTGAGGTAGTACCAGTGATCCTGGATCAGAGAGTAAGTCAGGCTGAGCGGTACATTGCTGCCAGACAGGGGCAGCGATGCCAGGGAGACCACCCATCTTTGAGTTCAGACTCCAATGATATGCCTTTAGAGGTGTTCCTTCCTGTGAGGTCATCTTGTCCATCATCAACACCAAAGGAAGACCACATGGTCCGTGCCAGAGGGGTGGTTCCATTGAAGTCCCCCATCACCGCCATATGACACTAATCGGACCACATGTATGTCCCTGGCTTCACATGGAAGGTGGAGAACCCTGGTGTCTCTCATGAATGAGGAGTCTCTTCAACCTCCGTGGAGAGGGATCATTAGGCTGCAGACAACGATAGCATGTAAATAAATGATCTTATTATGGATGGTTGCATGTTGGTGTGGACCTGTGTACTTGTACCTGCGCGTCTGAAACATAAACAGGCACATGAATGGTTAGGTTCAGGGACGTGTTGCTGGTGTGTGTTTGTGTGGACGCTGTCCCGCTGACTTGTCTTCATGTGGTTCCCAGAAGGTTGGTGCCGGGTGTCCTCACACAGCAGTCCTTGACTGATATTTGGTTCCTTACATAACTCCCACGTAGCCACATCGCATTAGCGCACACAGACCCCCCATTCATCTGGAGAGAGGGCCCTGTCTCCCAGAATCAGGGCTGAATACACGCAGTGTTAAACTATACGTAGTCAGATGAACCGGACCTCTGAGGGGGCTGCATTCAACCAGAGGTCGACTAGGCGTCAAGGATGTCTGCTTAACTAGGTAGATCTGTCTTAACTAGGGATGTCGGCCTTAACTAGGGAGATCTGCCTTAACTAGGGAGGTCCGCCTTAACTAGGGAGATCTGCTTGAACTAGGGATGTCTTCCTTAACTAGGGAGACCTGCTTTAACTATGGATGTCTGCTTTATCTAGGCAGGTATGGCTTAACTAGGGAGATCCGCTTTAACTAGGGATCTCTGCCTTAACTAGGCAGGCCTGCTTTAACTATGGATGTCTGGTCTGCCTTAGCTAGGGATGTCCGCTTTAACGAGGGATGTCTGCTTTAATGAGGGATGTCTGCCTTAACGAGGGATGTCTGCCTTAACGAGGCATGGCTGCTTTAACTAGGGTTGTCTGCTTAACTAAATATGTCTGCTTTAACTAAGGTTGTGTTTTGTGACAAAGACACATCAGCACATTTTTAACCCCCTTCTTATAACCTGGGTGATGTTGACTCCCCCTTTTTAATGTAATAATCACAATAGATTAATTATACTGGTGGGGTAAGAGGAGGTGATGGAGTAAGAGGAGTTGGTGGAGTATGAGGAGGTGGTGGAGTATGAGGAGGTGATGGTGTAAGAGGAGGTGATGGGATAAGAGGAGGTGAGGGGGGAGGGGGGTGGTGATGGGGTAGATGGAGGTGATGGGGTAAGTGGAGGTGATGGGGTAAGAGGAGGTGGTGGGGTAAGAGGAGGTGGTGGGGTAAGAGGAGGTGATGGAGTAAGAGGAGGTGAGGGGGGAGGGTGGTGGTGATGGAGGTGATGGGGTAAGTGGAGGTGATGGGGTAAGAGGAGGTGGTGGGGTAAGAGGAGGTGGTGGGGTAAGAGGAGGTGATGGGGTAAGAGGAGGTGATGAGGGGAGGTGGAGGTGATGAGGGGAGGTGGAGGTGGTGGGGTAAGAGGAGGTGATGGAGTAAGAGGAGGTGAGGGGGGAGGGTGGTGGTGATGGAGGTGATGGGGTAAGTGGAGGTGATGGGGGAGGGTGGTGGTGATGGAGGTGATGGGGTAAGTGGAGGTGATGGGGTAAGAGGAGGTGATTGGGTAAGAGGAGGTGATGAGGGGAGGTGGAGGTGGTGGGGTAAGAGGAGGTGATGAGGGGAGGTGGAGGTGATGAGGGGAGGTGGAGGTGGTGGGGTAAGAGGAGGTGGTGGGGGAGGTGGAGGTGGTGGGGTATGAGGAGGTGGTGGGGTAAGAGGAGGTGATGAGGTAAGAGGAGGTGATGAGGGGAGGTGGAGGTGGTGGGGTAGGTGGAGGTGGTGGGGGAGGTGGAGGTGGTGGGGGAGGTGGAGGTGATGAGGGAGGTGGAGGTGGTGGGGGAGGTGGAGGTGGTGGGGGAGGTGGAGGTGGTGGGGGAGGTGGAGGTGATGAGGGGAGGTGGAGGTGGTGGGGGAGGTGGAGGTGGTGGGGTAAGAGGAGGTGGTGGGGTAAGAGGAGGTGGTGGGGTAAGAGGAGGTGGTGGGGGAGGTGGAGGTGGTGGGGGAGGTGGAGGTGGTGGGGGAGGTGGAGGTGGTGGGGGAGGTGGAGGTGATGAGGGAGGTGGAGGTGGTGGGGGAGGTGGAGGTGATGAGGGGAGGTGGAGGTGGTGGGGGAGGTGGAGGTGGTGGGGTAAGAGGAGGTGGTGGGGTAAGAGGAGGTGGTGGGGTAAGAGGAGGTGGTGGGGGAGGTGGAGGTGGTGGGGGAGGTGGAGGTGGTGGGGGAGGTGGAGGTGGTGGGGGAGGTGGAGGTGATGAGGGAGGTGGAGGTGGTGGGGGAGGTGGAGGTGATGAGGGAGGTGGAGGTGGTGGGGTATGAGGAGGTGGTGAGGTAAGAGGAGGTGATGAGGGGAGGTGGAGGTGGTGGGGTAGGTGGAGGTGGTGGGGGAGGTGGAGGTGGTGGGGTATGAGGAGGTGGTGGGGTAAGAGGAGGTGGTGGGGTAAGAGGAGGTGATGGGGTAAGAGGAGGTGATGAGGTAAGAGGAGGTGATGAGGGGAGGTGGAGGTGGTGGGGTAGGTGGAGGTGGTGGGGGAGGTGGAGGTGATGAGGGGAGGTGGAGGTGATGAGGGAGGTGGAGGTGGTGGGGGAGGTGGAGGTGGTGGGGGAGGTGGAGGTGATGAGGGAGGTGGAGGTGGTGGGGGAGGTGGAGGTGGTGGGGGAGGTGGAGGTGATGAGGGAGGTGGAGGTGGTGGGGGAGGTGGAGGTGATGAGGGGAGGTGGAGGTGGTGGGGGAGGTGGAGGTGGTGGGGTAAGAGGAGGTGGTGGGGTAAGAGGAGGTGGTGGGGTAGAGGAGGTGGTGGGGGAGGTGGAGGTGGTGGGGGAGGTGGAGGTGGTGGGGGAGGTGGAGGTGGTGGGGGAGGTGGAGGTGATGAGGGAGGTGGAGGTGGTGGGGGAGGTGGAGGTGATGAGGGAGGTGGAGGTGGTGGGGTATGAGGAGGTGGTGAGGTAAGAGGAGGTGATGAGGGAGGTGGAGGTGGTGGGGTAGGTGGAGGTGGTGGGGGAGGTGGAGGTGATGAGGGGAGGTGGAGGCGGTGGGGGAGGTGGAGGTGATGAGGGAGGTGGAGGTGGTGGGGGAGGTGGAGGTGATGAGGGAGGTGGAGGTGGTGGGGGAGGTGGAGGTGGTGGGGGAGGTGGAGGTGGTGGGGTAAGAGGAGGTGGTGGGGTAAGAGGAGGTGGTGGGGTAAGAGGAGGTGGTGGGGGAGGTGGAGGTGGTGGGGGAGGTGGAGGTGGTGGGGGAGGTGGAGGTGGTGGGGTATGAGGAGGTGGTGGGGTAAGAGGAGGTGGTGGGGTAAGAGGAGGTGATGAGGTAAGAGGAGGTGATGAGGGGAGGTGGAGGTGGTGGGGTAGGTGGAGGTGGTGGGGGAGGTGGAGGTGATGAGGGGAGGTGGAGGTGGTGGGGGAGGTGGAGGTGATGAGGGAGGTGGAGGTGATGAGGGGAGGTGGAGGTGGTGGGGTAAGAGGAGGTGATGAGGGGAGGTGGAGGTGATGAGGGAGGTGGAGGTGGTGGGGGAGGTGGAGGTGGTGGGGTAAGAGGAGGTGGTGGGGTAAGAGGAGGTGGTGGGGTAAGAGGAGGTGGTGGGGGAGGTGGAGGTGGTGGGGGAGGTGGAGGTGGTGGGGGAGGTGGAGGTGGTGGGGTATGAGGAGGTGGTGGGGTAAGAGGAGGTGGTGGGGTAAGAGGAGGTGATGAGGTAAGAGGAGGTGATGAGGGGAGGTGGAGGTGGTGGGGTAGGTGGAGGTGGTGGGGGAGGTGGAGGTGATGAGGGGAGGTGGAGGTGGTGGGGGAGGTGGAGGTGATGAGGGAGGTGGAGGTGATGAGGGGAGGTGGAGGTGGTGGGGTAAGAGGAGGTGATGAGGGGAGGTGGAGGTGATGAGGGGAGGTGGAGGTGATGAGGGAGGTGGAGGTGGTGGGGGAGGTGGAGGTGGTGGGGTAAGAGGAGGTGATGAGGGGAGGTGGAGGTGATGAGGGGAGGTGGAGGTGATGAGGGAGGTGGAGGTGGTGGGGGAGGTGGAGGTGGTGGGGTAAGAGGAGGTGGTGGGGCAGGTGGAGGTGGTGAGGGGAGGTGGAGGTGATTAGGGGAGGTGGAGGTGGTGGGGGAGGTGGAGGTGGTGGGGGAGGTGGAGGTGGTGGGGGAGGTGGAGGTGGTGGGGTATGAGGAGGTGGTGGGGTAAGAGGAGGTGATGAGGTAAGAGGAGGTGATGAGGGGAGGTGGAGGTGGTGGGGTAGGTGGAGGTGGTGGGGGAGGTGGAGGTGATGAGGGAGGTGGAGGTGGTGGGGTATGAGGAGGTGGTGGGGTAAGAGGAGGTGATGAGGTAAGAGGAGGTGATGAGGGGAGGTGGAGGTGGTGGGGGAGGTGGAGGTGGTGGGGGAGGTGGAGGTGATGAGGGAGGTGGAGGTGGTGGGGGGAGGTGGAGGTGATGAGGGAGGTGGAGGTGGTGGGGTAAGAGGAGGTGATGAGGGGAGGTGGAGGTGGTGGGGGAGGTGGAGGTGGTGGGGGAGGTGGTGGGGGAGGTGGTGGGGGAGGTGGAGGTGATGGGGGAGGTGGAGGTGATGAGGGGAGGTGGAGGTGGTGGGGGAGGTGGAGGTGGTGGGGGAGGTGGAGGTGGTGGGGGAGGTGGAGGTGGTGGGGGAGGTGGAGGTGATGAGGGAGGTGGAGGTGGTGGGGGGTCTTCAGTGAGAGCACACGTTCAGGTTCTCCTCTCCGCTGCTCTTCTCCCCTCGGCTCCAGCGGGTCTCAGTGAGCTTCAGTCCATGGAGGGAGCAGACCGCCACACCTAGAGCCTCCACGTCCCAGTAGGTCAGCCGTTCTCACGCATGTTTCTGCTATTACTGGGGTAAAGCTGTGTATTACTGGGTATTATTGTGGTAAAACTTGTTTTGCTGTGGTGTTACTGGGGTACAACAGTGTACTACTGTGGTAAACCTGTGTATTACTGTGCTATAACTTGCATTGCTGTGGTACTACTGCGGTAAAACTGTGGTTAAACTGTGGTATTACTATCTATTGCTGTGATATTACTGTGATATTACTGTGGTACTACTGTGGTATTACTCTGGTATTACTGGGGTATTACTGGGGTATTACTGTGGGATTACTGTGGTCAAAATGTTGAATTACTGTTTATTACTGTGGTATTACTCTGGTACCCATACTGTACTTCAATGTGCATGTGTATTTTGTCATGTCCTATGCGTTAGATTGTGTACAAATTTAAATTTACATTTTCAGTAATTCCCATTTGAATAATGAATTGAATAGCATTGAATGACTTAATTGAAGGAAACTACATATAATACAATTGCAAAATGTTGGATATGACTAAGCCCCAAAATAATATTTAAAATATTTAAATAAAAAGGTTAAAGCTATGGTTAAAAAGTTAATGTATTGACATGCATTGACCGAAATGAGTTGATTAAACCCATTCATCCATACATCCCATTACCGCATTCCCAATGCACCCGTTGGGATCTAGTTGAGGTAGCATCCATACACAGTACAGTAGAGTAGTGTGAATGTACAGGAGTATCCAGTCTCCACCTGATGGACGGCTTGCCTCCTCGGTGAGTTGTGGATGTGTGAGGGGGTTATGTGGGTGAAAGAGGCAGTGTGCTCTGCTGATACAGGAGGGCTCTGTTGGGCCTCTCTACAGACCCTACAGCCCTCTCTCCTTCCTGCTCAAACCGCCGCTCTATGGAGATTTACTTTCCTCACTCCAATATCGCCGGTGAATCGATGCACAGTGGTCGCTATTGGAAACACACGAGGGGTGTTTGTCTAGCGGTCCACGAGCGATGAATGTCACCGGATGTTTGAGTGAAGATATCATTGTGCTTGGTGGCCCTAAAAGCTTTGATTACCGAATGGGAAATTATAAACAGGATAAATAGATTTCCTAATGAGTCTAAACTTCAGTCTAAACCTGCCTTTAACCTGGGCCTCAACCATGAATCCGCTGGGAGGTAATTAGGAGTAGGGTTAGTTGGGTTAAGGTTAGTAGGGTTAGAGTGAGGGGGGTTAGTAGGGTTAGGGTTAAGGTGAGTCGAGTTAGATCTGCTGAGATGGGTTAATCAAGAGAGTGTGTCAGTGGTGGCGTGGATGATGTGGTCGGTGAGGTCAGTAGTGAATGGGGGCTCTGTATACGCCGAGAGCTGGGTGGTTCACAAAAAAATGACTTTTCTGAAATGAAACCGTCTGCTTCCACCAAGTTTGACTTTTCTTTCTTTCTGAATTCTCCTCTAGGAAAGACTCCCGCTTGCTGTTTCACAGAGGACGTATACTGGACGGAACTTGTCCTTGTGTTCATATACCCGAGGCCTCCAGAGGATTTCTGCTTCTGTTTCAAAATGCTGCTCTCTCTCTGTCTTGTCCTGCTCATCACTTCTGTCCCCGCCCGTCACACCCCAGCCAACGAGAAGAGGAACTCCACGGGAAGTGACACGATCAAATCCGATGCCACTGTCACCCCTTCTATCCTGAAATACATTCCCGCTCTTGCCAAACAGACCACTCTGGCCTCCCCAAAGCCAAATGTAGCAGACCAAACGACTCCCACCCCCCTGATGGTCAAGCAGAAACCTGTGGTGGTCAACGGGACAAAGACCACGAAGGTGAAGAAAGCGTCCGCGTTAAGCCACGCCCTCCCTTCAACCTCACCAAAGACACTGCCAGCGGCCATTAAGGACAAGCACGCCATTAATAAGACCAGAACTCCTCCCACTCGTGATGTCAAAATCATTAAAAACAAACTTGTTGCTGCTGTCACAGATGGTGCCACCAAAACCGCTAAAGACAAGCCTACAGCTTCAACAAATCAAACCACCTCGATCAAATCTCCTGCAATCAGCATTTCCGGCCCAACCGTCTTTCAGGGAGTTCAGTCGACGCACACACCTTCAAGCGAGGCCGTCACAGAGAAGCCCGGCCTTATAATAACTAAACCAGCCAGCAAGGACAGGCCGACGACCTCAGTCAATCAGACCTCAACCAGTAATGTGAGGTCTGCCAAAGCCATCAAAACGCCCGCGGTGACCAGTGGGCCGAAGGACGCCGGGACCAGCGAGAGGTGTGACGGCGTCCACACCACGAAGCAGGAGGTGAAGCTGAAGCCTGGCTCTCCCCTGGTGGTGACCCATAAGATCAGCCTTGTGCCTGCAGGCTGCTCCGAGAGCTGCCAGGCTGAGATGGAGGCTCTGAGGATACGTGTAGAGCGACTGGAGAAGGAGATGACCGCTCTGAAAGGTCAACGTACGGATGGAGTCCTCTTTAACACACGCTTTCTTCATGAATGTTTTGCATGTGTTCGCTTTTAAAGTCATAATGTGTAAGATTTACTAATATATTATTATATTTAAGCAAAGTAAAATGATCTACTGCATTTGTAAAAAGGTAAATAAAGGGAATGAGTTGTGACATGACTAGCGTGTTGGCTCAGGATGCTGGTTGTTGACCGGCCGCAAACATAGCAAGTAAAGAGAAAACATGTTTGCGTTGGTGTTTTCTTAATTCTGATCATTGTCACTTTAAATACTCATGTGCTGCTTGTCTTCTTTTCTTTCCATCCAGGGAAGTGTCCAAACGAATGTAATGGAAATGGTGAATGTGAGATGGGGAGATGTGTGTGTTCGGTGGGGTTCCAAGGCCCTGACTGCAGTAGGTGTGCTCCTGGAGTCAACTGTGAAACAAGTGAGTCCGTAACTGGCTTCGCAATAAAACCCTGAAATATTAAGTTAATTGTTTTTTAAAGTCATCACAGTGAAAATGGTTCACGCATTCCTCAAACTCAGTTGCTGTTGTTATATTTCAGAAGGGGACAAAGGGAAGGTCAAGACGAACGTAGAGATGGTGAAGATACCCCAGGACAAGAACACAAAGGCAGAGCAAACGCTTTCTCAGAAAAAAGAGCAGACTCTAACTCTGGCCACACCTGGGAAGGTGAGCACAGTGAAAACCCAAGCAAGACAAGAGACTACCGCTGTCAAAATAAATACCAAAGACTCTGCAAGCGCCAGAAAGTCTGTGCAGCTGACCGTGGGTCAGGTTCTTCTGAAACACAAGGGCAGGAAGCAGGAGGAGGCCCGTGAAGGGAGAACTACAGCCCTGGCCAGCAGAGAACTCTCACCCAAATCTGAAGCCAAACAGGTGATGATGAAAGAAGGGGTCATGGCTAACGCACATGCTACCGCTGGCCAGCTGCAAGACCAGCCACAGACCAATGTGACATTGGGGGCTCAGGAAGTGACCAATGGTACTGCCAAAGTTCAGACTCTTTTGACCAAGGCCATTGAAACATCTGACGTGAAGAAGTCCCTACATCCTTCCACACTGGCTGAGAAAGATGTCACCCAATCATCTGCCCATACACTGATTAAAGAGGTCAAAACCGGGAGTGTTAACAATTCACATGTGGTGCAGACTGTTGATAACAAAAAGACTCAAATGACCAAGATCAGCTCTGGGAAAGCTATTTTAAGTAGAACCACTGCCGGTAAAGACAAGCAGACTACTTCAGTGAAAACACTTTCAAGTGATGTTAAGCCTGCCCTCACATTGGCTAAAACAGTGCTCTCCACGGCAACAAAAAAAGTTGCTGGTGGTAACACAACAGGCAAAGAAAAGCAAGTGTCGGCTGTCGATCAGATAACCTCAGTCAAAACACATACAAGTGATATTAAGCCTGCTCTCACAGTGGCTAAAACAGTGCTCTCCACGGCAACAAAAAACGCCACTGGTGGTAACACAACAGGCAAAGATAAGCAAGTGTCTGCAGTCGATCATATAACTACAGTTAAAACCCATTCAAGTGGTGTTAAAACAGTGGTTTCAACCGCATCCAAAACGGTGAAAACCACTGGTACCACTGACAGCAAAGACAAGCCAACAACTTCGGTCAGTCAGAAGACTTCACTTAAAACATTGAGCGATTTGAAGCCTAACACAGAAACTACCATTCTTACAGAGGTTAGGACTACTCAGTCTAGAGTCACAAAGCCTGCGACAGGCAGGGGTACAACAACGATCACCAAAGACAAGTCTGCAACTTCAGTTTTGACAAGTGATTTGACAACTTTAGTCAATCAGTCTGCTGATGCAAAGTCAACCAAAGACACTCCAGTCGATCCGTTTTTGGTTACAAAGTCTTCTACAAACAACGCTACACTGAGCGCCAAAGACAAGCCCACGCCCACAGCCAACCATACAGAGGTGATCAAGTCACACAGGGATGGAAAGGCTGCCAAAACTCAGACAAGCAAGGTTGGCTCCGGGAAAGCAAAAGGTACACAGAAGAGCCAGACTTCAGTGAACGTGACCAGTGTAGAACATGGAGAGGCGTCCGCTAAGGAGACGCTCGTCCAGGTAACCGGGGATACGGCAACACAACAGCACACAAGCAGGAAATCCGGAGGGGGTCTGGGTTCTGTGAAGGTCTCCGACGTGTCCTCGTACAGCTTCACCCTCACATGGTCGGCTCCAGCGGGGATGTTCAAGAACTTTACTGTGATCAGGAGAGAGCAGAGGATGGAGGCTGAGGGAACAGTAGACGAAGAGGCAGCGGACGGACAACCGGGCATTGACGACATGGCAACCACCGCCTCAAAGAACATGACGGCAGGGCAGGCGCTGAAGGAAAACACGGACGCAACGGCTTCTTCGGCTAAAGCCACCGGCTCCAGAGGAAAAGCAGAGGAGCAGAGAATCTCCCTGGTTCTTCCTGGGAATGTACGTGCGGTGGACTTCGACCACCTCCAGGCAAACACACGCTACCTCCTGCAGATATTCGGCACAGCCTCTGGGAGAAGGTCCAAGATCCACAGGACATCCATTACTACAGGTAAAAGTCTCCATCATGGGTTACTCAAATAAAGCCACACACATGCTAACACGCCTTGATGTTACCTCAGGGCCTGAGCCGGCGACGGAGATGGTGTTCAGCAACGTGACCGAGTCGTCTGTCACGGTCTCCTGGTCTAAACCGAAGAGCGCCTTCACCGGCTTCAGGGTCACATACACCAACTCTATTACAGGTTTGGTAAAGTTGTTGCTTCCTTCAGTATTACCCACCTCGATATCAAAACCCCTCATTCCATGGCTGTTCACTGTTCCTGATTCAATAGAAGCCTCTGTGTGTGTCTCATCCTGCCAGGCGAGAGCAGCTTTGAGGCGGTGGAGTTCCAGCCTTCCCATGTTGTCCTGTCCCATTTGGGTGCCGGGTCCTCCTACATCATCACCGTGACAACCAGCCAAGGACACGCCCAGAGTGATGCCCTCACATCCCACATCACCACTGGTACACACGTTCACCTCAACCTGCTCCTGGAGCAGACATAGCATATCCTAACCTGGTACCATAAGCTACTGTACATAGTACACCCTCACCTGCTACCATAAACTACTGCAGCAGACATAGCACAGCCTCACCTGGAACCATAGCTAGTGTACCAGACACAGCACACCCTCACCTGGAACCATAGCTAGTGTACCAGACACAGCACACCCTCACCTGGTACCATAAGCTACTGTACCAGACATAGTATGCCCTCACCTGGTACCATAGCTAGTGTACCAGACATAGCACACCCTCACCTGGTACCAAATCTCTTTGCCCAGACATAGTTCAGCGTCGCCTGGTACCATAAGCCAACCATGATGTGTGTCTTGGTCTTTGAGAACGTTGAATTGACCCCATCTATATCCTCTCTCTGCAGTGCCCGCCCCTCCGTTGCAGTTCAGAGTGGTGGATGTGACGGACACCAGAGCTCTGCTGCAGTGGACGCCGAGCCCGGGGAGAGTGGATCGCTTCATCATCAGCTACGAGTCGGCCAAGAGTGAGTTTGGAGATCCTTTGAATATACATTCAGGACACTGAGCAGACTCTTTTATCAAAATCGACTTACAAGAATTTGAGAAACAACACTATATCTCTGTTGGTACAGTAAGGATGCTCATGGAACCAAGTGCCAAGCACTAACATCGCTAGGATACTCATTCCCGTATACAAGAATGCTAGCTAGGAAACGATGCTGCACAAAGCTAAGTACTGTTCTTAAGTGTCAGGACGTACAACGTAGAATAAGTGAGTAGGAGGGGTGGGAGGGTTAGGGGGGAGGCTATGCAGAGTCTCTGTGAACTCTGAGTGATCCCCCGTCAGTCCCTAACGTGACGGTGACGGTGATGGTGTCGGGCCGGGCCGTGGAGCACCAGCTGAGGGCTCTGCAGCGGGGGACGGTGTACAGGGTGAAGGCTCTGAGCCAGAAGAACAGCTTCCAGAGCCAAGCCGTTTCCACCACCTTCACCACCGCCAGCAGTGAGTCACTGGAGTCCGTTATCTATCGTATCATTACTATGTTACTACTGTATTATAGTGGGCTACATGATGATATTACTGTATTGTGTATTATAATGATGTAGAAACGGTGTTATGATTTTACTATATTGTGAATTGTTGTACATTTTATTACTTGTTGCATTTCATATTGTGCTCCCCAGCGGTGAAGCCCAGCGCGGTAGGCCCGCGTTCTGCTGTCATCACGTGGAAAACTTCCAGCATCTCCTACCAACGTTACAGGATAACCTACCATGGAGTAGGAGAGGAGAGCAAGGTGAGGCCCGGCTAAAGGAGGGCCTACCATGTAGTGTAGAGGAGACACAGCTATAAGAAGACCTACCAGATAGTAGTAGGAGACACAGCTATAGTAAGACCTACCATGTAGTGTAGAGGAGACACAGCTATAAGAAGACCTACCATGTAGTGTAGAGGAGACGCAGCCATAGTAGGACCTACCATGTAGTGTAGAGGAGTCACAGCTATAAGAAGACCTACCATGTAGTGTAGAGGAGTCACAGCTATAAGAAGACCTACCATGTAGTAGGAGGAGTCACAGCTATAGTAGGACCTACCATGTAGTGTAGAGGAGTCACAGCTATAGTAGGACCTACCATGTAGTAGGGAGTCACAGCTATAGTAGGACCTACCATGTAGTAGGAGGAGTCACAGCTATAGTAGGACCTACCATGTAGTAGGAGGAGTCTCAGCTATAGTAGGACCTACCATGTAGGAGGAGGAGTCTCAGCTATAGTAGGACCTACCATGTAGGAGGAGGAGTCTCAGCTATAGTAGGACCTACCATGTAGGAGGAGGAGTCTCAGCTATAGTAGGACCTACCATGTAGGAGGAGGAGTCTCAGCTATAGTAGGACCTACCATGTAGGAGCCCCTCCTACCTCTTGTGTGACCCAGCCTAATGGGAGGATGGTGTGTGTTTCAGGAGGTGATCCTGGACCCTACCGTCACAGAGTACCGGCTCACTAGGCTGCAGCCCGTGAGCCGCTACGTGGTCTTGGTTCAGGGGGAGAGGGACGGCCTCTACACCTCCGTTGTGACCTCAGAGTTTGTAACAGGTAATACAGTGATGTGTTCATGTTCCGGGGCCTGAGTTCCACTGGGTCTGGGACCGGCAGCCGAGGCCATCACAACATTCTGATTCTTCCATGGCCTCGATAACTAACTAAGTGGTAAATGTACTGCATTTATACAGCGCTTTTCTAACCATAGGTCACCCAAAGCGCTTTAAAATACTGCCCAACATTCACACTCACATTCACATAACGCTGGCGGAGCCGATTAGCAGGGCGGCAGCCAGCCCGTCAGGAGCAGTCAGGGTGAGGTGTCTCGCTCGGGGACACCTCGACACTCCGGGGATCCAACCAGCAACCCACCTGTTACCAGCCAAGCGGCTCTACCTCCTGGGCCTCCCTTCTAAATCAAACACATTTCTTCTCTGTTCTCGATCCTGGTCTCCTATTTGTCGTTGTGGCCTCAGCTGTGGCTCCGATTGGAAGGAGAGCAGGAGCTTAATAACTTCATATGAACGTAAACTCCAGAACCCGCCCTGTGTCGTCCTCGTTGCGTGACGACCCCCCGCTCACGAGGTTCCTCCGCCTCAGGGACGCTGCGGTTCCCGTCCCCGGCGGACTGCTCCGAGGAGCTGCAGAACGGGGCGCGGCCGTCGGGCGAGGCCGACATCTACCCCCAGGGGAGGGAGGGCGGAGCCCAGCGGGTCTACTGCGACATGGAGACCGACGGCGGCGGCTGGACGGTGAGGCCGAACCCGCTCCTCACCCCCCTCCCCCTCTGGTCCTCACCCCCTCCTCACCCCCCTCCCCCCCTCACCCCCCTGGGTCTCTGTCGTCGTCGTCCCCCTCCTCACCCCCTTCCCCATCTGTCCCCCCCCCTCCTCACCCCCTGGGTCTCACCCCCCTCCCCCTCTGGTCCTCACCCCCCCTCACCCCCCTGGGTCTCTGTCATCCCCCCCCCCCCCCTCCTCACCCCCCTCCCCCCTCCTCACCCCCTGGGTCTCACCCCCCTCTCCCTCTGGTCCTCACCCCCCTCCCCCTCTGGTCCTCACCCCCTCCTCACCCCCCTCCCCATCTGCCCCCCTCCTCTCCCCCCTCCCCCTCTGGTCTCTCCTCACCCCCCTCCTCACCTCCTGTCTATCCTCACCCCCCTCCCCCTCTGGTCTCTCCTCACCCCCTCCTCACCCCCTGTCTGTCCTCACCCCCCTCCCCCTCTGGTCCTCACCCCCCTCCCCCTCTGGTCCTCACCCCCCTCCCCCTCTGGTCCTCACCCCCCTCCTCACCCCCTGTCTATCCTCACCCCCCTCCCCCTCTGGTCCTCACGTTATCCCCCCCTCCCCCCCCCTCCCCCCCTCCTCCCCCCCTGTCCGTCTGTCTCCCAGGTGTTCCAGCGGAGGATGAACGGGAACACTGACTTCTACAGGAGCTGGAGCGAGTACAGGGTGGGCTTTGGGAACGTCAGCCAGGAGTTCTGGATCGGTACGTCTAGAGCTACACCCGTATGGTCGTCACAATGTTAGTTACTCCACCCGTATGGTCGTCACAATGTTAGTTACTCCACCCGTATGGTCGTCACAATGTTAGTTACTCCACCCGTATGGTCGTCACAATGTTAGTTACTCCACCCGTATGGTCGTTACACTGTTAGTTACTCCACCCGTATGGTCGTCACAATGTTAGTTACTCCACCCGTATGGTCGTCACAATGTTAGTTACTCCACCCGTATGGTTGTTACACTGTTAGTTACTCCACCCGTATGGTCGTCACAATGTTAGTTACTTCACCCGTATGGTCGTCACAATGTTAGTTACTCCACCCGTATGGTCGTCACAATGTTAGTTACTCCACCCGTATGGTCGCTACACTGTTAGTTACTCCACCCGTATGGTCGTTACACTGTTAGTTATTCCACCCTTATGTCAGTATACTGTTAGTTACTCCACCCTTTAGTGTCTCCACAATACACTGTTAGTTACTCCACCCTTATGGTCATGAAATTACGCTGTTAGTTACTCTACCCTTTAGTGTCTCCACATTACACTGTTAGTTACTCCACCCTTTAGTGTCTCCACATTACACTGTTAGTTACTCCACCCTTCAGTGTCTCCACATTACACTGTTAGTGACTCCACCCTTTAGTGTCTCCACATTACACGGTCGTCACAATGTTAGTTACTCCACCCGTATGGTCGTCACAATGTTAGTTACTCCACCCGTATGGTCGTCACAATGTTAGTTACTCCACCCGTATGGTCGTTACACTGTTAGTTACTCCACCCGTATGGTCGTCACAATGTTAGTTACTTCACCCGTATGGTCGTCACAATGTTAGTTACTCCACCCGTATGGTCGTCACAATGTTAGTTACTCCACCCGTATGGTCGCTACACTGTTAGTTACTCCACCCGTATGGTCGTTACACTGTTAGTTATTCCACCCTTATGTCAGTATACTGTTAGTTACTCCACCCTTTAGTGTCTCCACAATACACTGTTAGTTACTCCACCCTTATGGTCATGAAATTACGCTGTTAGTTACTCTACCCTTTAGTGTCTCCACATTACACTGTTAGTTACTCCACCCTTTAGTGTCTCCACATTACACTGTTAGTTACTCCACCCTTCAGTGTCTCCACATTACACTGTTAGTGACTCCACCCTTTAGTGTCTCCACATTACACTGTTAGTGACTCCACCCTTTAGTGTCTCCACATTACACTGTTAGTGACTCCCTCTGCTCCACCTTTGATCCACGCGGCTTTGCCTCCACCAGGTAACGAGCTCCTGCACCACCTGACCCAGGCGGGCTCCATGGCCATGAGGGTGGAGCTGCGGGCGGAGAACGAGACGGCCTACGCCCACTACTCCACCTTCAGCGTGGCCTCGGAGGAGAACCACTACAGCCTCCAGCTGTCGGGGTTCACCGGCACCGCAGGTGGGGACGACAAACATCTGGATCACTGCTGGGAAACAGCTGCTCGTCCACACTCACCTCCAGGGGCGTTCGGCAGACGCTTTCACCCAAAGAGAATTAGAATAACGCCTAAAAAAAATAAGTTTGGTTCCTGTTGGTTGTCAGTTGAGGTCATGGGTAGGTAGGGAATTTATTTTATTTATTTATTTTTTTTTTTTTTTTTCAGCAGCAGCGAATGATAGGTAGGTTGTTTTCATTTAAAAACAAGAAAATTCGCTCATCCTTGTACAGAATGAAGAGGTGCTGTACCAAAACGTAATTATAGTTTGCCTGAAAAAATATAAGAATATATATATATATATATATATATTTTTTTTATAAAGCTCATAAAATAATTTAGGTCGCACATAAATTGACAGGGTCGGTCGGAAACCGAAACCAAACAAAAAAATGTTTTAGGCCTAAGTAGATTCGTCAGAAGAAAGAGAAGAATATATATATATCTCTGTGGGTACAGTAAGGATGTTCATAGAACCAAGTACCAAGCACTAACCATCACTAGGTTAACCCATTCCCCGTATACAACCGAGAAAGCAGGGATAAGATGCTACACGATGCTGAGAACTATTTTTAAGTGCCAGGCGTGCCTAAGAGGGGTGGGAGGGTAAGGGGGGAGCTATGCAGGATCTAGATGAACTGACACAGATTTGTTTGCCTGGTCATTCCCCGTACACAACAGAGATAGCTAGGATAATATGCTACATGATGCTAACTGCTATTTTTGAGGGGAAGCTACTCTTGAGCAGATGTTTAGAGCTAGTCCGTGGGCACCAGGAGGAGATGTGTAGAATACCCGAGGCCTCACTCCCTCACTGCCGTCTCGCTGAACCCTCTCCGTCCCCAGGGGACTCCATGAAGTACCACAACGGCCGGCCGTTCTCCACCCACGACCAGGACCCCGACCCCCTGGGGATCCACTGCGCCCGGGCCTACATGGGGGGGTGGTGGTACAAGAACTGCTACAAGGCCAACCTGAACGGGCTCTACGGCGTCGGCTCCAACAACCAGGTACACCTCGTCCACCAACGGGGGGGGGGGGGGGGGGCTGGATCTAACCGGGCGGAGACGGAGAGAGGATGGGGGTGGAGTCTGGTCGGGTTCAAGCAGGGATAGGGTTAAGGAAGGGGTTAGCGTTAGGAGCGCTCTGACGTCTTCTGTGTCTCTCCTTCCCGTCAGGGCGTGGTGTGGATCGACTGGAAGGGTAAAGACTCTTCTCTACCTTCCACTGAGATGAAGATCCGACCGGCCGCCTTCTCCCCCTCCACTGCCCAAGGCTGAGGCCGTCTGATACTAGCGGTTAAGGTCCGCCTCCCCTCATAATTCACATGGTTAAGCTCCGCCTCTTCCCCTCATAATACACAATTAAGCTACGCCTCCCCACATAATACATTTGGTGAAGCTCCGCCTATTCCCCTCATAATACACATGGTTAAGCTCTGCCTCTTTCCCTCACACATGGATAGGCTCCGCCTCCCCTCGTAATACACATGGTTAGGCTCCGCCTCCCCTCATTATACACACGGTTAAGGTCCGCCTTCTGCATATTAAACAGTATTTTGACAGCTGCATGCCAAGTTTGTTTTGCTTTCTTTTTGCTGTGTCAACATCAGTTACTATTTTTTTTACAAAACAGAAAAGATAAACGTCTTTTTTTTTATCATTGATTTTATGTTTCACTCTGTGTTTTGTCTGTTTCGTTCCGGCTCGAACTCCACACATACTTTGTGACATTGTTGTAGAAAGTGTTTCCATGAGCACCCAACCCCATTGTGATGCAGTTCATTTTGTCCTCTGGATCGCAGATTGTGATGAATAAAAACAAGAGTTTCTGGGCGTCAGGGCTTCTCGTCTCCTTGTTGTGTGTTCTCGTTGGTTCTCTTGTAAACACCGTCTCAAGTCATCCATCAACTCTGGTGTTTTAATGACCTTCAAAAGGTCCAAATGAGGTACATCGACGTACTACCTAAAATTTAAATAAAGAGTCAATCAAATATAAACAACAATAAAATACCAATAAAATACTTTTTTGCAATAATTACCTCATGGAATTCTACCAAATGAAATGAGTTCAATATGATGTTACATTGTGCGTTTTTTTATCTACACCCGATTCCAAAATAAACGCCAGCCATGTGATCGTCCTTGGCCTGGTATCCTCGTGTCTCCGGGCCCCTCTCTTATCAGGCCGACACAATATTGTGGCGTCCTTGAGGGCCGCGGCCTGGGGCTGGCCGGGGGGAGGCAGGCTATAAGAGGAGGCGTCGGGCCGGCCCCAGGTCTGCCGGACGCCCCGTCATGACCCAGGACTCGTGGCTGCTGCTGGCCAGCATGGTGCTGCTGGCCCTGGCCCTGGCGCTGTGGCTGTGGGGGACCTCCAGGACGCCGTTGTCCTCTGCCTCAGCGGGGGGACCAGGTGGAGGGCACTGTACGGGTGTTGTATAGATATCATACCATAGTCGCAGTTATTAGACGGATTGTGTTTACTTTGTTTATTATATGCATTGTGTTTGTGACGTGTATTGTATTTATGATATGGATTATGTTTCTTGTATGTTAAAGTCTTTTTTTGAGTTTGATGTCGATTTGTATATTGATTTAAATTGAAACAGGGAGTTTGCGAACTTCTTTCATGATGTAAGCTTTAAGATAGATTTAAGATATTCAAGATATTTACATCTTTTTACTTAGATAAGTTCTTATTAGACTATGTTATAGTGTGTTCGGTAAAGCGTCTTAGAATATACAAGAAAAAAGCTCGATATAAGTCTAATGTATAATTATTATATAACAGCAGACGGGTTTCACAGTGACGATGTCAGCGACCCAGTGACTCCTCCTCCTCCTCCCCCTCCCTCTCCTCCTCCCCCTCCCTCTCCTCCTCCCCCTCCTCCTCCTCCTCCTCCTCTCCTCCTCCCCCTCCCCCTCCTCCCCCTCCTCCTCCTCCTCCTCCTCCCCCTCCTCCTCCTCCCCCTCCTCCTCCTCTCCTCCTCCCCCTCCTCCTCCTCCTCCCCCTCCTCCTCCTCCCCCTCCTCCTCCCACTCCCCATCCTCCTCCTCCCCCCTCCTCCTCCCCCTCCTCCTCCTCCTCCTCCCCCCTCCTCCTCCCCCTCCTCCTCCTCCTCCCCCTCCTCCTCCTCCTCCTCCCCCTCCTCCCCCCTGCTCCTCCTCCTCCTCCTCCTCCCCCTCCTCCTCCTCCCCCTCCTCCTCTAGTCCTCCCCAGGGGCCCCCCTCCCGGGCCCCGTGGTCTCCCCTTCCTGGGGAACCTGCTGGAGCTGGGCCAGGACCACCTGCCCTCCCACCTGACGCGGCTGGCCCGGCGGTACGGCCCCGTCTACACACTGACCTGCGGCAGCTCCAGTGAGGACCGGCGCTGGGGGGGGGCTGGGGGGCTGGGGGGTTGGGGGGCTGGGGGGGGTTTGGTTGATGGGGCGTCTGGTGTTTGTGGATTCTACTGTCTATACTGTCTTTGCAGCATGAGTCTGTGTGTGTGTGTGTGTGTGTGTGTGTGTGTGTGTGTACGTGTGTGTGTGTGTGTGTGTGTGTGTGTGTGTGTGTGTGTGTGTGTGTGTGTGTGTGTGTGTGTGTGTGTGTGTGTGTGTGTGTGTGTGTGTGTGTGTGTGTGTGTGTGTGCTCTGAGTCCGGGAGTGTGTGTGTGCATTTGTGTGTGTTCCCTGAGTCTGGGTGAGTGTGAGTGTGAGTGTGAGTGTGAGTGTGAGTGTGAGTGTGTGTGTGTGTGTGTGTGTGTGTGTGTGTGTGTGTGTGTGTGTGTGTGTGTGTGTGTGTGTGTGTGTGTGTGTGAGTCCTGCTGTGGGTTTTTGTTTGTGTGTGTGTGTGTTCTCTGACTGCGACTGTGTGTCAGACCCCCCCTGGTTCCTGGTCCTGGACTGGGGGTCTCAGGTTGTCTGATGTGTGTGTGTGTGTGTGTGTGTGTGTGTGTGTGTGTGTGTGTGTGTGTGTGTGTGTGTGTGTGTGTGTGTGTGTGTGTGTGTGTGTGTGTGTGTGTGTGTGTGTGTGTGTTTTGCAGTGCTGGTGGTTCTGAACAGCAGCGACGTCATCAAGGAGGCGCTGGTGAAGAAGTGGTCCGACTTCGCTGGCCGGCCCGTTTCATACACAGGTGAACAGAAGGCGTTGGACGGATGGGGGTTCACATAAAGAGACTGGGTGGAGCCGAAGGAGAAGGACATGCATATGTAGTGGGAAAAAAATAGCTTTTTCCAAAACTCACAAATATGTATTCTAATATACTTTATGGATATTAATAATGATATTCTTAATGAAGATACTTAATGAATATACTTAATGAATGTACTTAATGAATATAGTTAATGAATATAGTTAATGAATATACTGAATGAATATACTTAATGCACGTACTTAACAAACTAACTTAACGAACACACTTTTTGAATATATATCTCTCTATATATCTATCTATATCTATCTATATATAATATAGAGCTATACATTAAAGAGCCTGTGATGGCCCCCTGCAGGCTCCCTGGTCTCGGGGGGGGGGTGCTCCATCTCGCTGGGCGACTACAGCGAGGAGTGGAGGGTTCAGCGGCGCCTGGTGCACCAGACCCTGCAGCGCTGCTCACACAGCAGCCTGCAGGCCCTGGTGCAGAGACAGGCCCTGGTCCTCAGAGAGGTACACACAACGCACAACCAGACGCACACAGACACACACAGACACACACAGACACACACAGACACACACAGACACACACAGACGCACACAGACACACACAGACACACACAGACGCACACAGACACACACAGACACACACAGACACACACAGACGCACACAGACACACACAGACACACAGACGCACACACACACACACACACACACACACACACACACACACACACACACACACACAGACACACACAGACACACACAGACACACACAGACACACACAGACAGCAGCCTGCAGGCCCTGGTGCAGAGACAGGCCCTGGTCCTCAGAGAGGTACACACAACGCACAACCAGACGCACACAGACGCACACAGACACACACAGACAGCAGCCTGCAGGCCCTGGTGCAGAGACAGGCCCTGGTCCTCAGAGAGGTACACACAACGCACAACCAGACGCACACAGACGCACACAGACACACACAGACACACGCAGACGCACACAGACGCACACAGACGCACACAGACACACAGACACACAGACGCACACACACACACACACACACACACACACACACACACACACACACACACACACACACACACACACACACACACACACACACACAGTAGCCTGCAGGCCCTGGTGCAGAGACAGGCCCTGGCCCTCAGAGAGGTACACACAACACACACAGATGCACACAGACACACACAGACACACAACCAGAGACACGCAGACACACACAAAACACACGGACACACACAGACACACACAGACGCACACAGACACACACAGACACACAACCAGAGACACACAGACACATACAGACACACAGCGGTCAGAGAGGTACACCGGTCTACAGACGTCTGTCCTCAGACCGTTCTACAGAGACTGAGGTCCTCAGACCGGTCTACAGAGACTGAGGTCCTCAGACCGGTCTACAGAGACTGCTGTCCTCAGACCGGTCTACAGAGACTGAGGTCCTCAGACCGGTCTACAGAGACTGAGGTCCTCAGACCGGTCTACTGACTGCTGTCCTCAGACCGGTCTACAGAGACTGCTGTCCTCAGACTGGTCTACAGAGACTGAGGTCCTCAGACCGGTCTACTGACTGCTGTCCTCAGACCGGTCTACAGAGACTGAGGTCCTCAGACCGGTCTACAGGTCTACCAAGGGTTTTGGTTGAATAAACGTGAAGGCAGTGATTATTTACCGCACAGTCTGTGATTAACAGACACTGATATATAACAATGCACAAATGATCAGTATTTATTTGAGCTGTGCTTCATTCTTCTGTTCAGGTTCTGATTGGGTACAACGGCCGTGCTGTCGATCTCGCAGAGGATTTCACCGTGGCAGCCAGTAACGTCATCACAACGCTGACGTTTGAAAAAGAAGTAAGCACCAAATCATCATTAAACAAACACGAGTCAAACAGGTTTTTTTGTTCATGTCATTTTATATTTTGATCGATTTTCAGTTTCTTTGTTGATAGCAGCATTTGGATTTTAGAGTTTGTGTAGTTTCTTACTTCATGTATTTAGGTTAGTTTCTATTATCGATATCAGTGTTGTGTGTATTAAATGTGGTCTCTTTGTGTCTCCAGTATGGGAAGGAGTCTGAGGAACTGCAACAACTGCACAGCTGCCTCAACAACATCGTGTCTCTCTGGGGATCCCCGTGGATATCAGCTCTGGACTCCTTCCCCCTGCTCAGAGTCAGTACCCATAATGCTCAGAGTCAGTACCCATAATGCTCAGAGTCAGTACCCATAATGCTCAGAGTCAGTACCCATAATGCTCAGAGTCAGTACCCATAATGCTCAGAGTCAGTACCCATAATGCTCAGAGTCAGTACCCATAATGCTCAGAGTCAGTACCCATAATACTCAGAGTCAGTACCCAGAATGCTTAGACTCACAAGCCGTAATACTCAGAGTCAGTACCCATAATACTCAGAGTCAGTACCCATAATCAGCCATAATACACGCAATTAACCGATAAATATTCTCGAATTTACATAATCAAACACATTTGTGGTTTCCCCAAGAAATTGCCAAATCGTCCATTCTCCCGTCTTCTGAAAGAGGTGGCGAGGAGAGATGACATCATAGGAAGACACATCAAGGAATACAAAGTAGGTTGACATGTTGTCTCCACTATCATTTAACATTAAACTCCCAACATAACACTAACATCTGTTTATGTTGCTGACTTTATAGCTGCGAGACAACCAATCAGAGGACAGCATCACCAGCTCTCTGCTCAAAGGCATCGAACAAAGTATTGGATCTGAAGACGGTGTGGTAAGTAAGCCTACTCAACATTAAGCAACAGTTACTATCCCTTAATTATGCCTATTGAACATAGAACTCCAGTAACGCCCCCTTAAGTAAAGGCCTACTAAATCTAAAGCACTAGTTTCTACCTGTTAAGTAGGCCTACTCAACATGAAGTAACAACAACCCCTTAAGCAGACCTAGTGAACAAGAAGCACCAGAAACTGCCCCTTAAGTAGGCCTACTCCACATGAGCCCCAGTAACTACCCGTTCAGTAAGCCTACTGTATGTAGAATCCCAGTAACTACCCATTAATAGGCCTACTAAACATTGAGCCCCAGTAGCTACTCCTTAAGTAAGCCAACACAACATAGAGCAACAATAACTTACCCTCAAGTCGGCCTACCCTACAAAGAGCACTGTTACTACCCCTTAAGTAGGCCTACTGAACATTGAGCCCGAGTAACCACCCCTTAAGTAGACCGAGTCAACAAAGAGCCCTAGTAGCTACAACTCTACAAAGAGTAGTAGCCTACTCTACAACAGAGCACTGTGACGACCTGGTCAGTAGGCCTACTCACCCTACATCCCCAGCAGTGCAGTGTGATTGTGTCCGTGTGTCCGTCTGCAGCGGCTGACGGACACCCACCTCCACATGGCCACGGTGGACCTGCTGATCGGGGGCACGGAGACCACCGCCGCCTGGCTCAGCTGGACCCTGGCCTTCCTGCTGCACCGGCCCCAGGTAGGTCAGGGGTAGGGGGGTACGCTAGCTCAGGGTTAGGGGGTACGCAAGATCAGGGGTAGGGGGGTACGCTAGCTCAGGGTTAGGGGGTACGCAAGATCAGGGGTAGGGGGTACGCTAGCTCAGTGGTAGGGGGTACGCTAGCTCAGGGGTAGGGGGGTACGCTAGCTCAGGGGTAGGAGGGTACGCTAGCTCAGGGGTAGGGGGGTACGCTAGCTCAGGGTTAGGGGGTACGCTAGCTCAGGGGTAGGGGGGTACGCTAGCTCAGGGTTAGGGGGTACGCTAGCTCAGGGGTAGGGGGGTACGCTAGCTCAGGGTTAGGGGGTACGCTAGCTCAGTGGTAGGGGGTACGCTAGCTCAGGGGTAAGGGGGTACGCTAGATCAGGGGTAGGGGGGTACGCTAGCTCAGGGGTAGGGGGTACGCTAGCTCAGTGGTAGGGGGTACGCTAGCTCAGGGGTAGGAGGGTACGCTAGCTCAGGGTTAGGGGGTACGCTAGCTCAGGGGTAGGGGGGTACGCTAGCTCAGGGGTAGGAGGGTACGCTAGCTCAGGGGTAAGGGGGTACACTAGCTCAGTGGTAGGGGGGTACGCTAGCTCAGGGGTAAGGGGGTACGCTAGCTTAGGGTTAGGGGGTACGCTAGCTCAGTGGTAGGGGGTACGCTAGCTCAGGGGTAAGGGGGTACGCTAGCTTAGGGTTAGGGGGTACGCTAGCTCAGTGGTAGGGGGTACGCTAGCTCAGGGTTAGGGGGTACGCTAGCTCAGGGTTAGGGGGTACGCTAGCTCAGGGTTAGGGGGTACGCTAGCTCAGGGTTAGGGGGTACGCTAGATCAGGGGTAGGGGGGTACGCTAGCTCAGGGTTAGGGGGTACGCTAGCTCAGGGTTAGGGGGTACGCTAGCTCAGGGTTAGGGGGTACGTTAGCTCAGGGTTAGGGGGTACGCTAGCAAAGGGTTAGGGGGTACGCTAGCTCAGGGTTAGGGGGTACGCTAGCTCAGGGTTAGGGGGCACGCTAGATCAGGGGTAGGGGGGTACGCTAGCTCAGGGGTTAGGGGGGTACGCTAGCTCAGGGTTAGGGGGTACGCTAGCTCAGGGTTAGGGGGTACGCTAGCTCAGGGTTAGGGGGTACGCTAGCTCAGGGTTAGGGGGTACGCTAGCTCAGGGTTAGGGGGTACGCTAGCTCAGGGGAAGGGGGTACGCTAGCTCAGGGTTAGGGGGTACGCTAGCTCAGGGTTAGGGGGTACGCTAGCTCAGGGGTAGGGGGGTACGCTAGCTCAGGGTTAGGGGGTACGCTAGCTCAGGGGTAGGGGGGTACGCTAGCTCAGGGGTAGGGGGGTACGCTAGATCAGGGGTAGGGGGGTACGCTAGCTCAGGGGTAGGGGGGTACGCTAGATCAGGGGTAGGGGGGTACGCTAGCTCAGGGGTAGGGGGGTACGCTAGCTCAGGGGTTAGGGGGGTACGCTAGCTTAGGGTTAGGGGGTACGCTAGCTCAGGGTTAGGGGGGTACGCTAGCTCAGGGTTAGGGGGTACGCTAGCTCAGGGTTAGGGGGTACGCTAGCTCAGGGTTAGGGGGTACGCTAGCTCAGGGTTAGGGGGTACGCTAGCTCAGGGTTAGGGGGTACTCTAGCTCAGGGTTAGGGGGTACGCTAGCTCAGGGTTAGGGGGTACGCTAGCTCAGGGTTAGGGGGTACGCTAGCTCAGGGTTAGGGTGTACGCTAGCTCAGGGTTAGGGGGTACGCTAGCTCAGGGTTAGGGGGTACGCTAGCTCAGGGTTAGGGGGTACGCTAGCTCAGTTGTAGGGGGTAAGCTAGCTCACTGGTAGGGTGAGGATTTGATCTAGGCTTTGGTTTCAGAGTCAGGGCTACCTATTAGGGAATTGTTTTTTAATTGTAGGGTTTGGTTTAGGGTTAGGGTTAGGGGGTAGAGGGTTTACTCTACCCCTTAAACCCAACCCCAATGTCAAACTCACTTCTCTGCATTGATGCTGCTGTACCTGGACCCCGGACCCCCCCGCCCTCCCTGCCCCCGCCCCCTATCTGCCCCCACCCCCTCCCTGGCCCCGCCCCCCCAGGTGCAGACCCAGGTGTATGAGGAGATGTGTGGGGTGCTGGAGGGGCGGTACCCCCAGTACAGCGACAGGCCCCGCCTCCCGGTGCTGGGGGCGGTGATCAGCGAGGTGCTGAGGCTCCGCCCCGTGGCCCCCCTCGCCGTCCCCCACCGCGCCCTCAGGGACAGCAGGTGGAGACCGGGCGCCCGGACACACACACACGCACACGCACACGCACACGCACACACAGACACACACGCACACGCACTTGGACTCAGAGCACACACACAAACAAGGGCACCTGGACACACACACACTCACACACACGCGCACACACACACGTGCACGCACGCACGCACGCACACACACCTGGAGTCAGAACACACACCCACACACACACACACACACACAGAAACACTGACACACACAACTGGACTCAGAGCACACACACACACACACACACACACAAGGGCACCTGGACTCAGCGTTGCTACTGTGTTCAGTATCACAGGTGACGTCATGTAACGTGTTCAGTAGGCTACTGAGGTCATGTAACGTGTCTGTACTGTCTTCAGTAGGCTACTGACGTCATGTAACGTATCTGTACTGTGTTCAGTAGGCTACTGAGGTCACGTAACGTATCTGTACTGTGTTCAGTAGGCTACTGGCGTCATGTAACGTATCTGTACTGTGTTCAGTTGGCTACTGAGGTCATGTAACGTATCTGTACTGTGTTCAGTAGGCTACTGAGGTCACGTAACGTATCTGTACTGTGTTCAGTAGGCTACTGGCGTCATGTAACGTATCTGTACTGTGTTCAGTTGGCTACTGAGGTCATGTAACGTATCTGTACTGTGTTCAGTAGGCTACTGAGGTCACGTAACGTATCTGTACTGTGTTCAGTAGGCTACTGACGTCATGTAACGTATCTGTACTGTGTTCAGTTGGCTACTGAGGTCATGTAACGTATCTGTACTGTGTTCAGTAGGCTACTGAGGTCACGTAACGTATCTGTACTGTGTTCAGTAGGCTACTGACGTCATGTAACGTATCTGTACTGTGTTCAGTTGGCTACTGAGGTCATGTAACGTATCTGTACTGTGTTCAGTAGGCTACTGGGGTTACGTAACGTATCTGTACTGTGTTCAGTAGGCTACTGAGGTTACGTAACGTATCTGTACTGTGTTCAGTAGGCTACTGAGGTCATGTAACGTATCTGTACTGTGTTCAGTATTGCAGGGTACTTCATCCCTAAGGACACGGTGATCATTCCCAACCTGTTCGGAGCTCACCACGATCCTTCTGTGTGGAGCGAGCCCAACAGCTTCAGACCAGGTAGGCCTACACTCACCTACCACCTCAGACAAGCTAGGCCTACACTCAGACCAGGTAGGCCTAGACCACCTACCACCTCAGACAAGCTAGGCCTACACTCACCTACCCTCTCAGACCAGGTAGGCCTACACTCACCTACCACCTCAGACAAGCTGGGCCTACACTCAGACCAGGTAGGCCTACACTCACCTACCACCTCAGACAAGCTAGGCCTAAACTCACCTACCCTCTCAGACCAGGTAGGCCTACACTCACCTACCCACTCAGACCAGGTAGGCCTATACTCACCTACCCTCTCAGACCAGGTAGGCCTACACTCAGAGCAGGTAGGCCTACACTCACCTACCCTCTCAGACCAGGTAGGCCTACACTCAGAGCAGGTAGGCCTACACTCACCTACCCTCTCAGACCAGGTAGGCCTACACTCACCTACCCTCTCAGAGCAGGTAGGCCTACACTCACCTACCCTCTCAGACCAGGTAGGCCTACACTCACCTACCCTCTCAGACCAGGTAGGCCTACACTCAGAGCAGGTAGGCCTACACTCACCTACCCTCTCAGACCAGGTAGGCCTACACTCAGAGCAGGTAGGCCTACACTCACCTACCCTCTCAGACCAGGTAGGCCTACACTCAGAGCAGGTAGGCCTACACTCACCTACCCTCTCAGACCAGGTAGGCTTACACTCAGACCAGGTAGGCCTACACTCACCTACCCTCTCAGACCAGGTAGGCCTACACCCACTCCCTGCTGGCTCAGCAGAGTTGACCTTTGACCCGTTGCCTCCGTCAGAGCGCTTCCTGGAGGGGGGCGGCGGCCGCGCCCGCGACCTGCTGGCCTTCGGGGGCGGGGCCCGTCTGTGTCTGGGCGAGACGGTCGCCAGGACGGAGCTCTTCCTGTTCACCGCCTACCTGCTGCGGGACTTCCTGTTCCTCCCCGGGGGAGAGGGGGCGGGTCTACCGGACCTGGAGGGGGAAGCCAGCGTGGTGCTGAAGGTCAAGTCCTACAAGGTCATCGCGGTGCCCCGCCCCCTGGAGACGGACCACGCCGCGGGACCCCCTGACCAGCAGAGTGGCGACACTGCGCTATAATGAGGCTTCATGGTCTTGATCCTGGCTGTGAAGGTTGTTACGTCTATATAGGGCCCGTAGGAATCTCCCCGTGGGTAGGAATCCGTAGGAATCTCTCACTCATGACGTTATCATTCTCATGATTTTATCATTCGTTTTTTTATCATTCGAGCGTAGCCGCTATCCTGAGCGGCTACGCTCGAATGATAAAAAAAAACGAATGATAACATCATGAGTGAAGCAGACCTTAAAAAGGGAAACCACTAAAAAGCGACATTCACACTGTCAGTGGAAATGAAACAAAAAGCTGTGCTTCCCTGAACATAAGTTGTTGATATTAGTATCGATTATTATTTTGAATTTCCTTGGAGAACCATTTGTGTTGGGGTGAAGGATTGTAAGATAATAATAATAATAATAATAATACATTTAATTTAGAGGCGCCTTTCAAGACACCCAAGGTCACCTTACAGAGCATATAGTCATCATTCAAAACTATGTAAAACAGACTAGGAATAAAAGGAAAACAGAGGTTAAACATGAAGAATAATAATAATTAATAACACTCAAAGACGCCTAAAGTGAAGTGGGGACCTCACTAACCACCACAAGATGGAGGAGTGGGACCTCGTGTGGTAGGACTACCTCTTGATCTACTGGGTCAAAGACATCATGGAGGAGTGGGACCTCGTGTGGTAGGACTACCTCTTGATCTACTGGGTCAAAGACATCATGGAGAGCAAACCACGGAGATAGCCAGCATGCTAGCGCAGATGGTTACAGCTTACCATCGTTTAATAAGATTCTTTAAGAACTACTAGAAAAAAGTATTGGTTATTGTTTGTAAGCTATCAACATTCTAGATCAGGAATTTCTTAGGTGTGGAAATAGGCATATGTGTGTATTGAGTTTACTCATGCATTAATCTATAATCCAACGCAAATTTAGAAGCGTTATTTCCGAAACATGATATTCAAATGTGTCTCCATTTCACAGAGTGTAAACAGAGTGTGTTAAACAGAGTGTTAGGGTAACTGATGAGGGTTAATGAAAGTCTGCTTCATGAATCCTGTGCAGCTGATTTCTCACTTCCCAATGTCGCCCCTCTGTGAAGGAAAATAAAACGGTGGAAAAGTTTTGACAAAAGATGGATTTACTTACTACTACTTTACTTTATGTGAGATAACATTTGCCTCCATATGATTTGAGTATGGTTTCTCGGTCATTCGCTATAACACAATGATTTGAAACCCTCCTCACCACATTAAGAGGTGAAGGCTGGCATGGAAAACTTGTTCTGCAATCAGAAAAACGTGTATGTTGTAATGGGGTTTTCCCTCTGACAAAACTGAACGCCTTCACTTCTTGAACACAGCAGTTGGATGAGTGATGAACCACGAAGACTACTACACGATTGAAAGAAAGATGTGTTCCTTACCACTTCTAGGACTTTATACTTTTATCCGGATGACTTACGGACTTCAAACTGGTAACAGCAAACAATACCAATGTAGCAAATAATGTGTTGATTATATTTAAATGTATTAGGAATAAAATATGTATTATGCATTCATTTCGTACTGTAATGATTAATAATAATACATGTATGCGTACATTTAATTAGTTCAGACAGAAAGAGGAAGCATTTTGACTGAACTTACTACCTAAAGGTTTGGTTCTCGATGACGGCTCTTCTCCGTGTGTCCAACTTACTCTTTCCTGAGGTGAAGGAGGGGGGGACTTTTATCGTTTGGTTGTGATCTGTGAGCGTTAATACCCAGCGGCCAATTTCTCCACAATGTCTATACACAATGTAATTCAGCTTCCAGATAATGCAAACATTCGACTATTTACTAATCTAGAATGAACTATGGTAATAAACTCACCCAGAAACTAGAATTCAGCTTATTTTAAAAGCAGTTACTACAACAATCTAGTTATGAATAACCGTTTTTTCTTACGCCTGGCGGTGCACGACGATACAGGTTCACGTACAGGTTCACGTTTTGATATTCATGACTTTTCAGATGAACATAAGAAATTAACTGAGGAGCAAGCTCTGGTAAAGTCCACACCATTCTCAATTACACAAGGAGATGTTAGGTCAGTATTTAGGAGAAATAAGGTCAATAAAAGTCTGGGTCCATATAGTCATGGGAGATTGTTAAAGTGCTGTTCAGCACAGCTCTGCGGGGTGTTCACTGATATTTTTGAGATGTCCTTTGAACAGAGAAGGGTCCCAAAGGCATGGAAGGAGTCCATTATTGTTCCAGTGGCAAAGAGCAACACTACAAAGAGTTTAAATGACTTCAGACCAGTGGCACTGACCTCACTGGTCATGAAGTCATTCGAAAAGATTGTGTCTTTTGTTGTTAAGGGTGGGTGAGTCCCTGGACCCCGGGCAATTTGCACACAGGGCTAGAAGAGGGGTGGAGGATGCCCAGATTACACTAGTAAATCTCCTGTACAGCCATCTAGATGGTCCGGGCACACACGCCAGGCTTTTGTTTTTAGATTTTTCTTCTGCTTTTAATACTATCCAGCGACATGTTTTAGTCAGTAAACTACTATCCGAATTTAATCTTTAGAGTAATCTCCTGAAATGGATCATGGATTTCATAACTAACAGAAGACAAAGAGTAAAGGTAAATGGTTGTCTTTCGGAAAGGAGTGTCTCTTCCACTGGCCCTCCCAGGGTTGTGTACTTTCCCCTCTACTGTATATCCTCTGCACTAATGACTGTAGAAGTCAGCATATAAATAGACACATCCCGAAATTTGCTACTGACACAGTTATTGTTAGTTAACTGCATAAACATGAATCTCAGCATGGGCCAGTGGTTGACGAGTTTGTCAGTTGGTGTGACAAGTCTCTTCTTCAGCTTAACCAAAAATATGGCCATTGATTTTTAGGAGAAACCAATCTTGTTCTCCTCCACCTACTTACATAAATAGAAACTCCATAGAGATGGTTGACCAGTATAAATATCTGGGAACAATGATAGATAATAAACTCAAATTTGACGTTGATACTGATTCTATTTGCAAGAAGGGGCAACAATGATTGTACTTCCTTCAGAAGCTTAACTTTTTCAATGTCGATAAGGTTATGATGCTTTTATTGAATCTGTTCTCACTTTTTCTTTTATTGCCTGGTATGGGGGCATCAGCCTTAGGGACAAAAACAACCTCAGCCATATTGTGAAGGTGGCTGGGAAGTTGATTGGCTGTACACATGTATCCTCAATGAACATTTATAAGACACAGGTTACTCAGAAAGCATTGTCTATATTGGACTGTAAGAATCTACCCCTTCATTGTTCATTCGAGGCCCTTCGCTCAGGCCGAAGACGAGTCCCTCTTTCTAGGTCCAATAAGACAAATAACTATTTTATTCCTAGTGCAATACGTTTGCTCAATTTGCACAATTCTTTGCACGTACCTGTAAATGTATTTGAATCTGATGACTAGATAAGTATGACCGTTTATTAGCCTGTGTCTATCTCTTTGTCGTGTGCCCTTGTGTATATTGTGTTTTTTATGTGTACCTGACTGCAAGACAAGTTTCCCTTTTGGGACAATAAAGTTAAACTGAACTAAACTGGACTGAGGTTGACGGCAAAATAAAAATCAGACCTTAAGAATTCGGGGAACAAAATATTGCGAAAAAACATCATAAGCTAGCACTATAAGTTTACCTTTGGAGCCAATCGGGACAGCTGGGGATGTACAACAGCACGCCAATGCTAACCGCTACCGGGAAATAGTTTTCAAACTGCTCGTCTCACCGCGGGGAGGTTCCAGAAGGCGTAAATATCCGAAACCCATCTTTTTTGTATGATTTAATAGTACTGAGGCTTACTTGTATGATGAAAGTCGAGGACTCTGTAATATGTTGTTTCCTGCCATTTCGCTCATCCAGCAATTCCGTTTTTGAATTGCGTTTTGTTCTCAGCCGTCTTCGCTGTGCTGGGGGACAGCGTCGATCTGCCGTGTCCCATCCCCTCGGTCGGACCCTGCTCCGAGGTCAACTGGAAAGTGAGCGACTCTTACCTGGGTTTCTACAAGGAGGTGGTCCGGGCGGGCTTGGTCACGGCCGACCTGCCCCACACTGTGAGGATGGGGGCCGGCTGCTCTCTGCACATTGACCGCCTGGAACAGGACAGCGCGAGGACCTATGTGTGCAGTAACGGGCGGTTCAACGCATCACTGTCACTCGAGATCCTCACCAGTAAGCATCTTGACCGACTGAATCACTCCCACAGGGATCTGAAGCTAAATTAAAACCTGACCTTACAATTGCCCTTTTCTTGTCATGTGTGCAGTTACTTCGGAGAAGAAAGGTGAAATGATGGAGATTCATTGTTACCTCAACGATTTCAAAGGATATGTCCGGTCTTGTCCCCACCAGGGGATCCTTCTGGAGTGGCTGAGTGAAGCCAACACAGCATTGAACAAAGAGAGATTTTCCTTTAAGTCACCCTCAAAGTGCTTCTCTAAAATAATCTTTAAGCCTAGACCGATAGACCATCGCAGAACGTGGAGGTGTCAACTCAGAGAGAATGACACTGTGAAAACCTCCCTGGGCTACACGCTAAACATCACAGGTATCCATTGGCACTCGAATCTGCACTTTGTACTTGTCTTTGCCCATGAGCAAATAATAGCTGCTTGAGTGTACGACCAATGCAGGTTTAACCATGAAGTGTGTCACCATGATTTCCTTTTCAAGTGCTTGAGCTCTGTCACATGCTGTCTCCTTTCACCCAGATGGTATACAGGAAGTATTTGCACTGGTGGGTGAGTCAGTGTCATTCTCTTGTGATACTTCATCCATCGCTGGCGGTCTGGTGCAGTGGGTGGGACCCCAGCCCACCCTTGATGGAGTCCGCCTTCCAGCCGTCACATCTAATAAACCTGACCTCTCTTTGGCTGTCAGCCAGGGGCAGGCTGGGGATTACCAGTGCTCCCCTCACGGCGACAAAACTAAAGTCTTAGCCACAGTCCGACTGCACACACTCCACGGTAAGCTGTACAAACTGGTTGAGATCACAAGATAAGGCATGAACTAAAAAAAAAATCAAGAACTCAACATCAGGCGACGACTCGTTCCCCAGTGTGGGGTGCTTCCCGTCAGGATGTGAAACACCCAGTGGGCTCTTCTGGTTGTGTTTGTCCTTCCAGTTTCTGCCGAGCAGGAGGGCAGTAACCTCACCCTGAGCTGTGTGCTCACCTGCGCCCTGGAGAAGTGTGATCAGGACGTGACGTTAGGGTGGACCACGGCCAGCCGGTCCTCCCGGCTGAGGGGTGGTAACCCCATGACCCAAAACACCATCACCTCTCGGCTGTCCACTGAGGCGGTGCAGCTCACCGGCGCCCCCACTGTGTGCTCTGTGCATAAAGACGGGGTTCTGATGGCGTCCGAGACGTGGCGCTCCGCCAACAGTAAGTCTGTGACGCTGAGCTGTGGACGTTGTCGGAGGTAGAAGCCATGGTTGTTCCTGACGGTGATGATGTGGTCTCAGCAGCAGCAGCGTCGCCGGCGGCGGCCTGGGCGGCGGCCAGGGCAGCGGCCTGGGCGGCCCTGCCTCTCGGCCTCCTGCTGTGTGCGGCCGTCGGAGGAGGACTCTACTTCCATTCCAAGAAGAAAACCGAGAAAGGTGAGAGCAGCTTCTGATCGATGATCGTTATTTAAAAATCGTCTAACATCAATGGCTGATTGTTATTGTTTTTTTTTTTAGGGAGCGAAGCATTAGGAGCCGAACCGGTAAGTAGGAGCAGTGACCTCGTACATCGTGGCAATCCACAGCTACCAGGCCGGTATGGTGTACAACCGCAACATTAGAACACGATGTATCTTTGGAATGCACGGCTACTGGGACGATATATTGTAGGAACGTAACACTGGAACTCAATATGTCGTAAGACTGGAACAATAGAACCCATTATAGGAATGCAACAATGTAACCCGATATATCATATGAATGCACGGCCATAGGCCGATATATCGTAGGAAATCAACGATAGAACCCGATATATCGTAGGAATGCACAACTACTAGGCCGATATATCGTAGGAAAGCAACAATAGAACCCGATATATCGTAGGAATGCCCGGCTACTAGGCTGTTATGATACTGATCTCTATTATTATGACCTTACCGCATCATAATGTCAGCAGTCGTTTTTCCCATATTAACACACAACAGTGTTGATTGATTTCTTAATGAAATTGCATAATAAACAGTTTCTATAAGCCATTTTCATGGAATGAAAATGGCTTTCATTGTGGAATAACAACTTATGTTATTCCACCTTTTGACTGACTTCTCCAGTTTCTAAGTTTGATTAATCCTCCTGTTTCTTCTTCACAGGCTCCGTTTTATGAAGTTATCCCGGATGTAAATCAAGAAAGATATAACGTTCAATATAACACTGGAAAATCCAACTCTGACGATGTTTTTTATGATCTGCTCCAAGCTGTAGATGAATCCAAAGCTAAGGAACTAATTCTATAAAATTTGTTGATAAAGCGATTATAGGGAAATTCTATTGGGTCTATAGAAACTAAAAAAAAAATTGGTAAACTTTGAATTTACCTTACAAACAGGAATCAATACGCAAAAAAAAGATCTCCTGAAAGCTTGTGTGTACACTGAATGCTGTGCTGTTTCGTATATTGTCTTTGTCAGGGATCCGCACAATTCACAACTGCACCACAAGGTGATGATGTGATGTTATCAAAAATGAAATTAACTGTAAACATGGCTTGTAATTTACCGCAATGACAAAAGCTGTGAATGATGTGTCTGTTGAAAGATGTGTTGATTAAAAAAGGTGTAGAAAGAAAAACTTGCAGATGAATATCTCTATGAATATGACAGATAGGGTTATATATAATGAATGTATCTTACATTCGTTATAAACGACTCATCTTTCAGGTTACTGCTGTCTGCTCCTCCCCTCCTGAGCTTCCCTCATGCCTCCGTTGTGGACGGTCCCACTTCACTTTCACTTCCTGCTGCTCTGGTGCTGTGTTTTGTGTTGAGCTATATTCAATCATCTCTGTGTTACTAAAAATACTTTTTGGTTTCCCACTACCTGTTTCTATATTTAATGTCTCACATATGTGTCACTGCTAAATTAATAAGATGTTCATTTTATGAAGGGTTTTTCAGAGACTCCCAACGCTGTACAATCGAGCCCTCAGTGGAGTCATGGTGGGGAGGTTAAGTCTTAATTTGAAGGCAGCGATTGAGTCGGCCTTCCTGGTCCATCTGGGATCCATCGCCGAGGCGCTGAAGGATCTGACCCCCAATGGAACCCACCGGACCTGTGAGAGGGCAGGCCACTTGGTAGAAGACAGGCCAGAGGGGGACAGACCAGAGCAGGACAGGGCAGAGGGGGACAGGGCAGAGGGGGACAGGCCAGAGGGGGACAGGCCAGAGCGGGACAGGCCAGAGGGGGACAGGGCAGAGGGGGACAGGCCAGAGGGGGACAGGCCAGAGGGGGACAGAGGAGGAGAGAGGAGACAGAGGAGGAGAGAGGGGGAGAGAGGAGACAGAGGGAGACAGGAACTCTGAAGATGCAGAACGTCTTGAAAGTTGTTGTGGGTGGGGAGTACAGCAGTGAGGTGAATGAACGACCCTTATTCGGGTCATTTTCGTGAATTGTTGAGTTTTGCTGAATTGTTGAGTTTTTCCATGGAGATGACCCGCGGTAAAAGGCCAAAGGAAGCGTTTTTGCTAACCTGTTAGTTCTGGTTAGTTGCGTTATGGCAGTGCGGAATAGGCAGGACAACCAAACTAGGAATGAGCACGTTGACAACAGATCCACTTCCTCATCAACCACCACAAGTGCTGCTGCACTTCCTCCAAGTGGATAGCGCTCCTCAGTCACTGCCACCGAGAAATGGCAAGAAGAATCCAAGGTGAGTCTGGATGGCCTCTACTAGGTGATATAGGTCCGACGTGTTTAGGTTTATGCCGTTAAATCGAAAAGGCCGCTCCAGTTTGGTTGATTCTGCCTATTTGCTTCAGGAGGGAAAGAATTCGGTGCCCTCAAGTCTGCACAGGAAGAAAGACTCAACAGAATCAATGAGGTTGGTCCAAATATCTTATTTTACACAATGCTAATACTTAAAGTAGTGCTACTACCATCAATACTGATTCTAAACACCACTTAATCAGTCCTACAACTCTCTCAGTGATTCTAAACATCACTGAATCAGTTAACATCAGATTCCGTTCTCTTTTTATTCGTCTTTCAGGAATTCCTCTCAGACACTCAATATGAAGAAGTGGAAGACCTTTCAACAAAGCTTGAATTGTTTAAAAGTAAGATATTGAAATTCTCTTAAACAATAGGTTGTGTATTTGTTTTTTAACAACCTGTATTAATTCTTTTTACAGCTAAATTCATGGAATTTGATCTGGATATCAGCGGAGATTTAGGTGAAAAAGAAAAGGATTACTGCAAGCGTTTGAATCAAGGATCTTTGACCGACTACAATTAACGACACAATCTCTTTTTGACAGACATCATGGGACTTAAACAAATGTTGGAGAAACTGGGCAAGGCCAAGACCCACTTGGAGCTGAAAAAGATTCTGTCTCAGGTGTCTGCAGGGGAGACCATCTCCTACAGAGACTTTCTCCACATGATGTTGGGCAAGAATAACTCAATTCTGAAACTGTAAGTAGAAAACAAGGACCCTAAATCAATGCCTCAGGGTAGTAGGGTGATAATGTGTACGATTTGGGCCTCGGTCGGGTGCTCCCATTTACTCTGCAGAATAAATAATAGCAACGGCATTCTTCTAACCAGCACTCACTCGCTAACAACAAGCAACCACAGCCAACAGAGTGGGGTCAAAAGGACAGTTCTTAAAGGTCCCATGACATGCTATTTTATGTATTCTTTAATATAGGTATTAGTGGGCAACTAACACAGTATTCAAAGACGTTCCCTAAATTCAGCCGTGGTGCAGAGTTACAGCCACTCCGAGCCAGTCGCACATTGAGCTTCCCCCAAATGCGCTGTTTCGGTGGGCGTGTCAAGGAGGAGGGTGGGGGTGTGGCCCTGAGCAGCTTGCAGCCACCATGCGCTCTGTTTACAGTGGATGTATCGCAATGGCGAGCCGCACACAGCCTTTAGCCGTGTTCTGTAAATATTCTAGAACACACGGGAGTCCTGGAGCTCTATATCTAAATATTATCATATAGCCTACACATATCTATATCATATAATATATATTATCACGGCCAAAAGCTGTGTGAGCCGATATTATGAATCTCAAACGACCGCGTTGGGTTCTCCGACGTTCCTGGTTCTTCAACGTCCACATCAATGTGAATACACACACTGTAACGTGAGCGCCACATGTGTGTGTGTGAATACACACACTGTAACGCAAGTGTTTCTTGTCGGTTCTTTGACGTGTCTTGTATTTCCACAACGAGACTGTCGTGGGGGTTATCTGAGCCATGGTTGAGAATGAATTGGGGGAAAGGAACTTTGGCTTTGACTCCCTCAAGAACATGAACCACGACATGGAGGAGAAAGGGATTGTTGGCGGCGAATGTCTCCCGCTTGAGCCCCGCTGAGGGACCACCGCCGGAGGCGGAGGTGCATAAGCGCTGCCCGGCAAAGATCCCTTTCTCCTCCTTGTCGTGGTTCATGTTCTTGAGGGAGTCAAAGCCAAAGTTCCTTCCCCCCAATTCATTCTCAACCTTGGCTGAGATAACCCCCAATACGAGTCTCGTTGTAGAAATACCAGAGACGAGAGTCCGACGTGTTATGAGCCATCACACCAACAGCAGAACGGTTATCCAAATAACAAGGAAGTGTACAACACTTGCGTTACAGTCCTGGAGCTCTATATCTAAATAATATCATATAATACATAGATATCTATATCATATAACATATTGTGTGCGCCTCCAGACGATATTATGAATCACAAACGACTTTGTCGGGGTCTGCGACGTCTCTGGTTCTTCCACTTTCACATCAACCTGAAGTCGACTGAACCGCGCGCTGCCTGCGGCCGGCTGCCCGCTGCCGGGCGATGGTGCCTCGCGGCAACCGGCGGCATGTCGCAGTTCATGTACTTCAGCGAGTCAAACCAAAGTTCCTTTCCCCCAATTCCTTCTCAACCATGGCTTAGATAACCCCCACGACAGTCTCGTTGTGGAAATACAAGACACGTCAAAGAACCGACAAGAAACACTTGCGTTACAGTGTGTGTATTCACACACACACATGTGGCGCTCGCACGGTCGAGGCTCATTGGCGGGCCAACGTCTCTGGGCGGGCCAGGCAGAGTAAGGGGAGGAGCTGAGATTCCTCATGACGTCATGAGCACAGATTTCCAAATCAGCGCGCTTGAGCCTCCGTTTTTTCAAAGGCGAGCAGAACAGCTAGTGCTCGTTTTACACCAAACGCAAGTTTTAGCCACTGGGGGACCATAGGCAGGCTAGGGGAACTCATATTTATGTTAGAAAACCTCATAAATTGAGATTTTCATGTCATGGGACCTTTAATGTCTCCCCACTCATTTCTTCAATCTGAATCCTGGTTCTCTTTTTGTCGTACGTGCACAGAGGTATTTCTGCACTGGAAATGCTAGCTCCCCCAAGCTATTATAAGGATCAAAATAAATTAGGACCTGACATATTAGTAAATCTTTACACGTTGACGCTTCAAAGAAATAAAACACGTTCATACTTAATTTTTTTTTCTGTATTTATGATTACCGCTGCACATGACATCATCATGGATGAAAGGGCTAACAAATTTCACTTGCATGTGTTGTGTTTCTCTGAAAGGATTCTGATGTTTGAAGACATGGGCAAGGACAAGAAACCTGCGGAGACCGGACCGCCGGGGCGCAGGACATTCGCTGACCTACCCTGACCTGCTCTGACCTGCCCTAACCTACCCTGGTCTACCTGACCTACCCTGGCCTATCCTTTCCTCACTGAAGGCCAACGCTTGCCTACCCTGAATGCCTCCAGATCACATTCACTCCACTGGGCTTCAAATCAGCAGCCTGGAGTTCGGCTTTATGCAGAAAAATAAATAGAAATTAAATGCTTGTCGTATTTACACTCTTGAAAAACCCACAAAGGTTAACGTTTATGGAAAGAAGAAATGTTATAACATTATTTAGTTTATACATATGCATATTTATTTGAAGGTGGGTAGACCTTAATATGGAATTGACCAAGAGAACCACACACACAACAAACTCACCAAGACAAACACATACACACACTGACCAAGACAATTACATACACACACACTGACCCAGAAAACCACATACACACAAACTCACCAAGACAACCACATGCACACACACACACCGACCAACACAACCACACACACTGACCAAGACAACCACACACACACACTGACCAAGACAACCACACACACACACTGACCAAGACAACCACACACACACACTGACCAAGATAACCACACACACTGACCAAGACAACCACACACACACACTGACCAAGACAACCACACACACACACTGACCAAGATAACCACACACACACACTGACCAAGACAACCACACACACACACTGACCAAGACAACCACACACACACACTGACCAAGACAACCACACACACACACTGACCAAGACAACCACACACACACACTGACCAAGACAACCACACACACTGACCAAGACAACCACACACACACACTGACCAAGACAACCACACACACACACTGACCAAGACAACCACACACACACACTGACCAAGATAACCACATCCTCTTTTGAGCACAAAGCTTGGAGGGAAATGAAACTCGTCAACGTTAAAAATCGACTTTGTTTGAAGGTTCAAATACATTTTAAATTGTCTTGTCTCCTTTAGTAAGCCTTTTTAACTCTTATTCAATGGTATTTGTTGTACATAATAATAATTATAACTATTATAGCAACCTGGTTGCTATAAGATCAAGATCCTCATAGGATTCAAACCTCAACTTCAGATTCTGCACTGATGACGATTCTCTTCTCGACGCGAGTCTCTGTGGATCCACTTTTCACCACCTGACCAAAGACAAATGTTAGCTACATTATCAATAAAGACATGCTGAATAAAGACAGAGGTATGTATATTATCAATATAGTCAGAGGTAGCTACATCATCAATAAAGAAGGAGGTAGCTACATTATCAATAAAGACGGAGGTAGCTTCATCATCAATAAAGACAGAGGTAGCTACATCATCAATAAAGACGGAGGTAGCTACATCATCAATAAAGACGGAGGTAGCTACATCATCAATAAAGACGGAGGTGGCTACATCATCAATAAAGACGGAGGTAGCTTCATCATCAATAAAGACGGAGGTAGCTACATCATCAATAAAGACGGAGGTAGCTTCATCATCAATAAAGACAGAGGTAGCTACATCATCAATAAAGAAAGAGGTAGCTTCATCATCAATAAAGACGGAGGTAGCTTCATCATCAATAAAGACGGAGGTAGCTACATCATCAATAAAGACAGAGGTAGCTACATCATCAATAAAGACGGAGGTAGCTTCATCATCAATAAAGACGGAGGTAGCTACATCATCAATAAAGACGGAGGTAGCTACATCATCAATAAAGACAGAGGTAGCTTCATCATCAATAAAGACAGAGGTAGCTTCATCATCAATAAAGACGGAGGTAGCTACATCATCAATAAAGACGGAGGTAGCTACATCATCAATAAAGACGGAGGTAGCTTCATCATCAATAAAGACGGAGGTAGCTACATCATCAATAAAGAAAGAGGTAGCTACATCATCAATAAAGACGGAGGTAGCTACATCATCAATAAAGACGGAGGTAGCTACATCATCAATAAAGACGGAGGTAGCTTCATCATCAATAAAGACGGAGGTAGCTACATCATCAATAAAGACGGAGGTAGCTTCATCATCAATAAAGACGGAGGTAGCTACATCATCAATAAAGACGGAGGTAGCTTCATCATCAATAAAGACAGAGGTAGCTACATCATCAATAAAGAAAGAGGTAGCTACATCATCAATAAAGACAGAGGTAGCTACATCATCAATAAAGAAAGAGGTAGCTTCATCATCAATAAAGACGGAGGTAGCTTCATCATCAATAAAGACAGAGGTAGCTACATCATCAATAAAGAAAGAGGTAGCTTCATCATCAATAAAGACAGAGGTAGCTACATCATCAATAAAGACAGAGGTAGCTTCATCATCAATAAAGACAGAGGTAGCTTCATCATCAATAAAGACGGAGGTAGCTTCATCATCAATAAAGACAGAGGTAGCTTCATCATCAATAAAGACGGAGGTAGCTTCATCATCAATAAAGACAGAGGTAGCTTCATCATCAATAAAGACGGAGGTAGCTTCATCATCAATAAAGACAGAGGTAGCTTCATCATCAATAAAGACAGAGGTAGCTTCATCATCAATAAAGAAAGAGGTAGCTACATCATCAATAAAGAAAGAGGTAGCTTCATCATCAATAAAGAAAGAGGTAGCTACATCATCAATAAAGACGGAGGTAGCTACATCATCAATAAAGAAAGAGGTAGCTTCATCATCAATAAAGAAAGAGGTAGCTTCATCATCAATAAAGACGGAGGTAGCTTCATCATCAATAAAGACAGAGGTAGCTTCATCATCAATAAAGACAGAGGTAGCTTCATCATCAATAAAGACGGAGGTAGCTTCATCATCAATAAAGACGGAGGTAGCTTCATCATCAATAAAGACAGAGGTAGCTTCATCATCAATAAAGACGGAGGTAGCTTCATCATCAATAAAGACGGAGGTAGCTTCATCATCAATAAAGACGGAGGTAGCTACATCATCAATAAAGACGGAGGTAGCTTCATCATCAATAAAGACGGAGGTAGCTTCATCATCAATAAAGACGGAGGTAGCTACATCATCAATAAAGACGGAGGTAGCTTCATCATCAATAAAGACGGAGGTAGCTACATCATCAATAAAGACGGAGGTAGCTACATCATCAATAAAGACGGAGGTAGCTACATCATCAATAAAGACGGAGGTAGCTACATCATCAATAAAGACGGAGGTAGCTTCATCATCAATAAAGACGGAGGTAGCTACATCATCAATAAAGACGGAGGTAGCTACATCATCAATAAAGAAAGAGGTAGCTTCATCATCAATAAAGACGGAGGTAGCTACATCATCAATAAAGACGGAGGTAGCTACATCATCAATAAAGACGGAGGTAGCTACATCATCAATAAAGACGGAGGTAGCTACATCATCAATAAAGACGGAGGTAGCTTCATCATCAATAAAGACGGAGGTAGCTACATCATCAATAAAGACGGAGGTAGCTACATCATCAATAAAGAAAGAGGTAGCTTCATCATCAATAAAGACGGAGGTAGCTTCATCATCAATAAAGACGGAGGTAGCTACATCATCAAAAAAGACGGAGGTAGCTACATCATCAATAAAGACGGAGGTAGCTACATCATCAATAAAGACAGAGGTAGCTACATCATCAATAAAGACGGAGGTAGCTTCATCATCAATAAAGACGGAGGTAGCTACATCATCAATAAAGACGGAGGTAGCTACATCATCAATAAAGACGGAGGTAGCTACATCATCAATAAAGACGGAGGTAGCTACATCATCAATAAAGACAGAGGTAGCTACATCATCAATAAAGACGGAGGTAGCTTCATCATCAATAAAGACGGAGGTAGCTACATCATCAATAAAGACGGAGGTAGCTACATCATCAATAAAGACGGAGGTAGCTACATCATCAATAAAGACGGAGGTGGCTACATCATCAATAAAGACGGAGGTAGCTTCATCATCAATAAAGACGGAGGTGGCTACATCATCAATAAAGACGGAGGTAGCTACATCATCAATAAAGACGGAGGTGGCTACATCATCAATAAAGACGGAGGTAGCTACATCATCAATAAAGACGGAGGTAGCTACATCATCAATAAAGACGGAGGTAGCTACATCATCAATAAAGACGGAGGTAGCTTCATCATCAATAAAGACGGAGGTAGCTACATCATCAATAAAGACGGAGGTAGCTTCATCATCAATAAAGACGGAGGTAGCTACATCATCAATAAAGACGGAGGTAGCTTCATCATCAATAAAGACGGAGGTAGCTTCATCATCAGTAAAGACGGAGGTAGCTACATCATCAATAAAGACGGAGGTAGCTTCATCATCAATAAAGAAAGAGGTAGCTTCATCATCAGTAAAGACGGAGGTAGCTACATCATCAATAAAGACGGAGGTAGCTTCATCATCAATAAAGACGGAGGTAGCTTCATCATCAATAAAGACGGAGGTAGCTTCATCATCAATAAAGACGGAGGTAGCTTCATCATCAATAAAGAAAGAGGTAGCTTCATCATCAGTAAAGACGGAGGTAGCTTCATCATCAGTAAAGACGGAGGTAGCTACATCATCAATAAAGACGGAGGTAGCTTCATCATCAGTAAAGACGGAGGTAGCTTCATCATCAATAAAGACGGAGGTGGCTTCATCATCAATAAAGACGGAGGTAGCTACATCATCAATAAAGACGGAGGTAGCTACATCATCAATAAAGACGGAGGTGGCTACATCATCAATAAAGACGGAGGTAGCTACATCATCAATAAAGACGGAGGTGGCTACATCATCAATAAAGACGGAGGTAGCTTCATCATCAATAAAGACGGAGGTAGCTTCATCATCAATAAAGACGGAGGTAGCTACATCATCAATAAAGACGGAGGTAGCTACATCATCAATAAAGACGGAGGTAGCTTCATCATCAATAAAGACGGAGGTAGCTACATCATCAATAAAGACGGAGGTAGCTACATCATCAATAAAGACGGAGGTAGCTTCATCATCAATAAAGACGGAGGTAGCTACATCATCAGTACACACACACTGTTATACTATTATAGCAACCTGGTCAGCTGTGTCTCTTAGGGAGCTTGCTGTAGCCTCTGGTCTGTGTATTTATTTAGATTTATTAATTAGAACTGGAATGCACACATGAAGAACTGGAGTGGATACGACACATATCTGTGCACATTAAGATTTATTAGCTTTTATAAAAAAAAAAAAAAGACAAGTCACAAGAAAGCATTGCTATTTTTTTCAAGTCTAAAAGCTATTCTACATTTAATTCCCTTTGGACCAACTGGAGGGCTACATGAACAAACTTTTTCATAAAAAAGCAAACTATCTCAAAAGGCTTCCACTGTAGGTGTGCTCTTCGTCTGGAGAAGAGTGGGACACAGCGAGTGAGTTCTACCCTCGGTAGAAGCGTTGCGGCGTAAAGCGAGTGAGAATATCCTACTCTAGGTGCAGTCAAACTTCTTTGCAAAACTTTGTCGATAAAAACGCAAAATTCATCAATGTGACATATCTTGGAAGGAGCCTGCAGACAGACTTGTGTTTAGAAAACTCACAGGACAAACCACATTAAAGTGTCTACTTTACAAATAAATTACTGTGTAGCAGAACATGCACAAAAGACCGACCAATGCCCCCCCCATCCCCCCCCTCCGTGACAGAAGAGCTGCCTTCACCCCCCACTGGTTGCGTGGTTGCCGTGGAAACCAAGCTTCACATCACTCAACCTCGACTTGCTGGAGACGGTTGAGGTTGTCATGGATGGATATAAACATGTGAACATTCCTTATACAATCACTACGAGGTCTGTAGTCACACAAACAATATTAAAACCTGAGATTCGCAGACCAAACGTTGTCAAATATTGGGAATTGATGATGAACATGAAGAATGATGAAGGTCAATGGAGAAGCGGTAGAAGTGTGACATCGTTCAGTTTGAAATATTCAGTAGTGCACAGGGTGGCTAACAGCTCAGGACAGTTTGAAACTAGTGGACATATTCAGTAGTGCACATGAAGAATATTATGGATATGGTCCCTCATTAAATAAAAGCAACTTGTAAGTACATTTTTTTAACCTAGAACTGAATAAGCAGATTGTATGCATAACGTACAAACGCCCATTTTATACAAACGCTACAAAAGTATTAATTCTATAAAATACAAATATTTTAAAATATATTTAAAAATTTAGATTTCAAACTTTACAATAATGGGTAAGCTACTGAAAGTTGGCTACATGTAGGAGAAATATGTTTTGAGTTTTGTTTACCTGAGAAATAAGCTATCCAAATTTAGCACATAACGTCATTGTTGTATTTAGTGAGGTATATTAAATATTGAAGAAGTCTGAGCAAACAAGGGTTCCATTGTTCAATGTTACAAAATCCGCGTAGGCCACAATAATACAAAATAATACCTGGGTACAATTTAAAAGGAAAAGAAAAATATTTGAAGGGGGGAATTAATAAACCCATAAAAAATAAAATAGAAAAATTCTTATTAATTTGCCAAATAGAACGTGTATAATTTGTGTGTCTGTTTTGAACACCATGTGAGAATAAGCATTTGTTAAAAAAGCAAAAGCAATGTTTGGAAGCTTCACTTGAATTTCCATGAAGGAGTTATCTACGAAGACGTATCTACTAAGCCAGCTAGTGTTAGGTGCACACATTAAGGAGACGGAACGCTAGCTGTGTCTGATTGGGGGTGAGTGGTCAGGTGACTGTGGTCTGATTGGCTGTGGGGTTGTGAGCACCAACATGTGGGCTGGACAGAACTGAGGAAGACGGTTCACAGCCTACATTGATGTTCCATCATTTCCCTGCAACAAACACAATAAACAACAACATCCGTCTTAGATCAAGAACAACTCTATACTGCATTATTACTGAGCAGTGAGATCAAGATCCTCATAGGATTCAAACCTCCTCAACTTCAGATTCTGCACTGATGACGATTCTCTTCTCGACGCGAGTCTCTGTGGATCCACTTTTCACCACCTGACCAAAGACAAATGTTAGCTACATTATCAATAAAGACATGCTGAATAAAGACAGAGGTATGTATATTATCAATATAGTCAGAGGTAGCTACATCATCAATAAAGACGGAGGTGGCTACATCATCAATAAAGACGGAGGTAGCTCCATTATCAATAAAGACGGAGGTAGCTACATCATCAATAAAGACGGAGGTAGCTACATTATCAATAAAGACGGAGGTAGCTACATCATCAATAAAGACGGAGGTGGCTCCATCATTAAAGACGGGGGGAGGGAGCAGACCTTTGAGATGTGGGTGGTGGTCGTGGTGACTCCGCTCTCTGAGGAGAAGGTGGTGCTGCTGTCTTTGTCTCCGTCCGAGCCGTCGCTGGTGATCTGAAACATCAGCAGAACGCACGCGGCTCAGCGGCTGTCTGGCAGGGAGGGCCCTGCTGCTGCTGAGACCCCCACCACAGCCCCCCAGGGAGGGCCCTGCTGAGACCCCCACCACAGCCCCCCAGGGAGGGCCCTGCTGCTGCTGAGACCCCCACCACAGCCCCCCAGGGAGGGACCTGCTGAGACCCCCACCACAGCCCCCCAGGGAGGGCCCTGCTGAGACCCCCACCACAGCCCCCCAGGGAGGGCCCTGCTGCTGCTGAGACCCCCACCACAGCCCCCCAGGGAGGGCCCTGCTGAGACCCCCACCACAGCCCCCCAGGACGGCTAGCTCCACAGCTAGACCCCCAATCATGGTGGACCAGGAGACAGGACCAGGGGACTGGACTGGACCAGGACCAGGGGACAGGACTGGACCAGGACCAGGGGACAGGACCAGGGGACTGGGACCAAGAGACAGGACCAGGGGACTGGGACCAGGGGACTGGGACCAGGGGACTGGAATGGACCAGGGGACAGGACCAGGAGACTGAGACCAGGGGACAGGACCAGGGGGTGGGGGTGGAGGTGTGGTTGCAGGGTGGGGGTGACGGGCCCCTGGGGGTGGAGGTGACGGAGGGTGGGGGTGGAGGTGTGGTTGCAGGGTGGGGGTGACGGGCCCCTGGGGGTGGAGGTGACGGAGGGTGGGGGTGACGGGCCCCTGGGGGTGGAGGTGACGGAGGGTGGGGGTGACGGGCCCCTGGGGGTGGAGGTGACGGAGGGTGGGGGTGACGGGCCTCTAGGGGTGGAGTTGTGGTTGGTGGGTGGGGGTGACGAAGGGTGGGGGTGGGGGTGTGGTTGGGGGGTGGGGATGGAGGCCGTGGGGAGGGTAGAGACCAGCACTAGAGACCAGCACCACCACTAGAGACCAGCACTAGAGACCAGCACCAGCACTAGAGACCAGCACCACCACTAGAGACCAGCACTAGAGACCAGCACCACCACTAGAGACCAGCACTAGAGACCAGCACTAGAGACCAGCACCACCACTAGAGACCAGCACTAGAGACCAGCACTAGAGACCAGCACCACCACTAGAGACCAGCACTAGAGACCAGCACTAGAGACCAGCACCAGCACTAGAGACCAGCACCACCACTAGAGACCAGCACTAGAGACCAGCACTAGAGACCAGCACTAGAGACCAGCACTGGAGACCATCAGACACAGAGGAGCACCTTCAGAGGACCCATGCTGGGAACACATCTCCCTCTGAGGGGGGGGGGGGGGGGGGGGGGTGGGACCCAGTTCCAGGTTAGCATCAGGGGGTCAGGGGGGTCAGGGGGTCAGGGGGGTCAGGGGGGGCCCATGCAGTAGGACCCAGCAGGACTCAGGTCCAGGGGGGTCAGGGGGGTCATAATCAGGCCATGCAGGAGGGACTGGGACTGACTGAGGTACCTGAGGACCAGCTGGGGACCACCTGAGGACCAGCTGAGGACCAGCTGAGGACCAGCTGAGGACCAGCTGGGGACCAGGGGGACCAGCTGAGGACCAGCTGAGGACCAGCTGGTCCCCAGCTGAGGACCAGCTGAGGACCAGGAGGGCTGGAGAACCCAGATAGTGTCCCACAGCGTTCTGACGGACCTTCCACCTTCTCCCCCCACTAGGTCTCCCCTCAAGGCCCCACACAGGATCCCTGAAGACCCTCCACCTCAGCCCCACCAGCTCTCCCTAACTACACCCTCTTCCCTCAGTAACTACACCCTCTTCCCTCAGTAACTACACCCTCTTCCCTCAGTAACTACACCCTCTTCCCTCAGTAACTACACCCTCTTCCCTCAGTAACTACACCCTCTTCTCTCAGTAACTACACCCTCTTCCCTCAGTAACTACACCCTCTTCTCTCCGTAACTACACCCTCTTCCCTCAGTAACTACACCCTCTTCCCTCAGTAACTACACCCTCTTCTCTCCTTAACTACACCCTCTTCCCTCAGTAACTACACCCTCTTCCCTCAGTAACTACACCCTCTTCCCTCAGTAACTACACCCTCTTCTCTCCGTAACTACACCCTCTTCCCTCAGTAACTACACCCTCTTCCCTCAGTAACTACACCCTCTTCTCTCCGTAACTACACCCACTTCCCTCAGTAACTACACCCTCTTCCCTCAGTAACTACACCCTCTTCCCTCAGTAACTTCACCCTCTTCTCTCCTTAACTACACCCTCTTCCCTCAGTAACTACACCCTCTTCCCTCAGTAACTACACCCTCTTCCCTCAGTAACTACACCCTCTTCTCTCCTTAACTTCACCCTCTTCTCTCCTTAACTACACCCACTTCCCTCAGTAACTACACCCACTTCCCTCAGTAACTACACCCTCTTCTCTCCGTAACTACACCCTCTTCCCTTAGTAACTACACCCTCTTCCCTCAGTAACTACACCCTCTTCCCTCAGTAACTACACCCTCTTCCCTCAGTAACTACACCCTCTTCTCTCCGTAACTACTCCGTAACTACACCCTCTTCTCTGATCACATGACCCCTCATTAAGTACTACCACTTCTCTGATCACATGACCCCTCATTAAGTACTACCACTTCTCTGATCAAATTACGCTACACAAGACACAAGACATTATAAAGTAATGTTTGTATATATTTGAGTATTTTTAGCAAATCTAATAGCTTAATGGATTTGATAAAAATTAAAAGTATACTATCGTGTAAATGTGATCAAATTTAATTTACGGATCGATAAAATAAGTTTGGTGAAAGCAAGGGCAACTTCTAAACAACAAACCCCAGGTCCCTTGAGATCAAGCAAACAATAGCATCTTTAACATATATGGAATACTTTTAATTATTTTCATCCATCATGCAACAACAGACCATTTCTATTTCTGAAATCCACCCTAACAGAGAAGCTGCCTCAAGATTGAAAAAGGCCTGAGATACAACCGCAGCCAGTACACTAAACATCACGACTAAAAAGGATTCAAAACGTCCGTAAGTAAGATGAGAGTTTCCCTAAGACGAGTATACTCGGTATTCCGATCCCCGTGTGATTTCCAACCCTCTAGTCCTGGGAATCCCCACTTTCTTCCTAGCGAGCAGCGGGCTCCGGCTGTCCGCACGGTGGCGTCTCTCTGAGGACCCCGCCGTGACGCAGTGATGGAGCGGGCAGGGCCAGCTGGGACGACTTCATAGTAACGTGCGGTCTTACTCAGTCTCTGGAAGATATACGCGACAAGGAGCGAGGAGAAATGGAGGCCGGTGAGAAGCAGGGTGGAGCGAGGGTGAAGAGAGGGTGTCGACCCCGTCTGAAGAGCGGCGGAGGAGTGAGACAAGGAAGAATGCAGCGGTGGAGTTGAAGCAGAAGGATGTAGAGAAGCACGAGGAAGAGGAGGAGGAGGAGGAGAAGGCTAGGCGGTCGGGTGACTGCCCGCCGGCGGTCGCTCAGCTGCGTTTGGAGTAGAAGTCTAGGAGGGGGCCGCGGGGGAGACGGGTGACAAACTGAGGGCCAGGGGGGGAGGAGGAGAGAGAGAGAGAGGAGGGTGGAGGAGAGGGAATGGGAGAGAGAGAGAGATGGAGAGATGGGGAGGAGGAGAGGCAGATGGGGAGGAGGAATAAAGGAATGTGGAAACATGAAATTGGAAAGTGTTGAGGTGAAACATATCAACTCTATTGTGTCTGATGGCTCTTTAGGAAATTCAACCAAGGGTAGATTACCAGTCAGGATAACTAGTCAGGAGGATAGCTAGTCTATACAACTAGTGAGGGGGATAAATAGTCAGGAAGAAAAGTAGTAATGGACCCAGGACTAGGGATCGACCGATATATCGGTCGGCCGATATTATCGGCCGATATTCGCGTTTTTTACGTGTATCGGTATCGGCCCATACGCGGCTGATTTATTATTATTATTTTTTTTACTTGTTCTACCTCACCTGTTTTTAATATTTGTTAAATATTGTTCATCTACTTGTTCTTACTTGTTCTACCTCACCTGTTTTTACTATTTGTTAAATATTGTTCATCTACTTGTTCTTACTTGTTCTACTTCACCTGTTTTTACTATTTGTTAAATATTGTTTTTTATATTGAAGTTCAATAAATGTTTCTTTAAAAAAAAAAAAAAAAAAAAAAAAAACCTCAAGAAAGTCTATCGGCGTATCGGCTAAGGCTGATGAAAAAATATCGGTATCGGTATCGGCCCTAAAAAAACGGTATCGGTCGATCCCTACCCAGGACCTCCGTTATCGAACTAGAACCTCCCAGAGAGACATGCAACCAGAGCTACGATAGAGACTTGAACACAGAACCTCCCCTAGAGGGATGGAACCAGAACCTCCTAGAGGGATGGAACCAGAACCTCCACTAGAGGGATGGAACCAGAACCTCCTAGAGGGATGGTACCAGAACCTCCCCTAGAGGGATGGAACCAGAACCTCCTAGAGGGATGGAACCAGAACCTCCCCTAGAGGGATGGAACCAGAACCTCCTAGAGGGATGGAACCAGAACCTCCTAGAGGGATGGAACCAGAACCTCCACTAGAGGGATGGAACCAGAACCTCCTAGAGGGATGGAACCAGAACCTCCTAGAGGGATGGAACCAGAACCTCCTAGAGGGATGGAACCAGAACCTCCTAGAGGGATGGAACCAGAACCTCCACTAGAGGGATGGTACCAGAACCTCCCCTAGAGGGATGGAACCAGAACCTCCTAGAGGGATGGAACCAGAACCTCCACTAGAGGGATGGAACCAGAACCTCCTAGAGGGATGGAACCAGAACCTCCACTAGAGGGATGGAACCAGAACCTCCTAGAGGGATGGAACCAGAACCTCCTAGAGGGATGGAACCAGAACCTCCACTAGAGGGATGGAACCAGAACCTCCACTAGAGGGATGGAACCAGAACCTCCCCTAGAGGGATGGTACCAGAACCTCCCCTAGAGGGATGGTACCAGAACCTCCCCTAGAGGGATGGAACCAGAACCTCCCCTAGAGGGATGGAACCAGAACCTCCCCTAGAGGTACGGTACCAGAACCTCCCCTAGAGGTACGGTACCAGAACCTCCCCTAGAGGTACGGTGCCAGAACCTCCCCTAGAGGTACGGTGCCAGAACCTCCCCTAGAGGTACGGTGCCAGAACCTCCCCTAGAGGTACGGTGCCAGAACCTCCCCTAGAGGTACGGTACCAGAACCTCCCCTAGAGGTACGGTGCCAGAACCTCCCCTAGAGGTACGGTACCAGAACCTCCCCTAGAGGTACGGTACCAGAACCTCCCCTAGAGGTACGGTACCAGAACCTCCCCTAGAGGTACGGTACCAGAACCTCCCCTAGAGGTACGGTGCCAGAACCTCCCCTAGAGGTACGGTGCCAGAACCTCCCCTAGAGGTACGGTGCCAGAACCTCCCCTAGAGGGATGGTACCAGAACCTCCCCTAGAGGTACGGTACCAGAACCTCCCCTAGAGGTACGGTGCCAGAACCTCCCCTAGAGGTACGGTACCAGAACCTCCCCTAGAGGTACGGTACCAGAACCTCCCCTAGAGGTACGGTGCCAGAACCTCCCCTAGAGGTACGGTACCAGAACCTCCCCTAGAGGTACGGTACCAGAACCTCCCCTAGAGGTACGGTGCCAGAACCTCCCCTAGAGGTACGGTGCCAGAACCTCCCCTAGAGGTACGGTGCCAGAACCTCCCCTAGAGGTACGGTACCAGAACCTCCCCTAGAGGTACGGTACCAGAACCTCCCCTAGAGGTACGGTACCAGCCCTCCAACAACATCCTCTGCTGGATGCAGATGATGTTGTTGGAGGGCTGGGTCACGTCATAGCAGTGATTTCATAAAGAAGAAGATGTCATGCCCCCACCACAGTCACCAACATGGAACATGATGAAAGGTGTCGCCGGACTCACCCCGTCGGTGCCGGGGCCCCCGTTGGCCCCCGCGGTGCGGAAGGGGGAGTGTGTGGAGAGGCGCTTGTCCCACTCGCTGGGCCGCGAGTCGGGCACCGCCTGCATGAAGTTCCTCTTCAGCTCACTGACACTGGCGTGGTGACGGAGGAGCTCCTCCTGGGGCTTCTCCAGCTCCTGGGGGAGAGAGGGAGAGTCAGCAAGGGAGGGAGAGGGGGAGAGGGAGGGAGGGAGGGGGGGAGGGAGGGAGGGGGAGAGAGGGAGGGCGGGAGAGAGGGAGGGCGGGAGAGAGAGAGGGAGGGAGAGGGAGCGGGAGTCAGTGAGGGAGGGAGAGGGATGGAGAGGGAGGGAGAGTCAGTGAGGGAGGGGGAGGGGGAGAAAGAGAGAGAGAGAGAGAGAGAGAGAGAGAGAGAGAGAGAGAGAGAGAGAGAGAGAGAGAGAGAGAGAGAGAGAGAGAGAGAGAGAGAGAGAGAGAGAGAGAGAGAGAGAGAGAGAGGGGTGAATGTGAGATGGGTTCAAATTGAAGTATGAGTTTGTGTGTTAGTTAGAAGCGCTTTTAAGCGTTTAGTATTTGTGTTGTCTAGGTTTTAATTTGGTTACATCAATCTCAGCTAGCACATACCAGATTGCCCTTCATTTCCATCCTTGATTTTCTTTCATTCATAGATTCAGAGATTATGAATCCAAATTTATAGAAGATACTAATAGAGGGTAAGTAATTCAGTAATGCTGGTTGCAACTGGATGTCTGGTTTGGTTTGTCCACGAATCAGATGACATTACACCACAAATGATTATGCCTTGTGCCAGAGCAGGGCCTACTGTCTGGAACATACACTAGCATCATATTCAATGGATTGAATTGTATGGCGGTGGTTTAGCACACAAAGAGCACATCAAAACCCACAAAGCCGAGAGCGGTTGTCGGCGGTCACAACAACACAACCCACATGAACCCAAAGCGAAAGCAGAAGGAGCGCCACATCTAACAGGAAACAGCCCTCGGTGGCATGGAACTCCCCTCAGAGCCAAGATCGACCGCCACATCGTTAATCACTGAAGGAATCATCTCCAGGGTTAATTACCAATTAATATTCGGTCAAAAGGGACATTTTGCAGATGTTTCGACCGCTGTCATCAATTATGATTTAATTCATGATTTATTTTAATTAAATTCATGATTTCATGTGATTAAAATGTGAAAGCATTGATTCATGCTCCCTGACGCCGCGGTAATAACCGCCCGCGCGGCATTGAACCGTCTCCATATGGAACTGTTAGTGTCACAAGAGGAAGTACACATAAAAAGGGGAAAGGAAATCATAGCGCATGTGACCTGAAGGTCAGATAGGTGACCCGGTTCAGAACAGGAAGTGTGAAGGCGTGACGACAGGAAGCGCTAAAGCGTGAACACAGAGCACCAAAGAGCCAATGAGCGAAGCGGTCGGCGACGGGACGTCCTGATACCAACCTCCAACATTAAGAGGCTATGTCTGATATAAATCGAGTCTCCCTCAATTCTCTTAGCTCTTCTCTGTGAAACATAAAAGAACAAAGGAAAAACGTGTTGGTTTTTGTTCGTATTCGTTTCGGTGGGTGACAGCTGTGACTGCCGCCCAGTGGACGTGCACTCTGAGTCACTCTGAGCAGGCTGCTGTCTGCAAGGGGGAGGACGTTGACTCATAGAGAGAGGACACAGGCACAGAGTCCCAGACATGCTGAGCAAACACAACTAGGAGAGAGGAGCTGGACTAAGATTAGTATAAAGGTGGAAACTATATAAGTTATTATACCCAACTTCAGGAAAATGTATGGAACAAAAACACCTCATTAGTTAATTAGCAATTAACTTGAAGGTTTATTTTTCGACTCAATGAATTGGTTTTATAAATGAGAAACATGTATGTCCAACTGAGTCATGTACGTATTTACATCATGCATAATGTCCGGTCCTCTCATGTCTTGAAGGAGACATGAAGGTCCTGCCAACAGTATGAACGAAGGAAAGGAAAATGTCACTGCTGAGTGCGCTATGAGTGGTTCACTAATGGCTTGTGAAGACGTGGTGCTGATGGTTTATGGTATGAGGGGTCCACTAATGGCCGGTGAAGATATGGTGATGATGGTTTATGGCAGGGGTCGGCAACTGGCGGTCCGCGGGCCAGTTATGGCCCGAGGACCGCCAGTTGCCGACCCCTGGTTTATGGTATGAGGGGTCCACTAATGGCCGGTAAAGACGTGGTGGTGATGGTTTATGGTATGGGGGTTCACTAATGGCCGGTTAGACATGGTGGTGATGGTTTATGGCATGGGGGTTCACTCTGGCTGAGAGCCTGACCTTGCGCAGTCGCACCGGCTCCGAGGTGGCCTCCTCAGACTGGACCCGGGGGAGAGCAACAGAAGGACAAGACCACGTTAGCATTTTCCACACTAACGCCCTCCACCGTTTCCACGGGAAAACACTGAGAACGAGTCCAGTGGGCTCATGGAATAACCTGACACTGAACGCTTCATTGATGGAGGTGGTCCATGTGGACCCTCCTCCTCTCTGGTACCAGAGGCTGGTCTGGAGGCTCATCCTCCCTGGTATCAGCCCACTGGGAGCCATGGGTTTTACACTCTGGCTAAGACTTATAGCTCCTCTGCATTTACAAATCCATATCAATAATCATTTACTGAGTGAGAAGACTCTTAATGAACCCGGATTAAAGACCGTCAGCGTTCAGAGGTTCTACAGTCCAGCTGACCGATACACAACACCAGAGGGAGCGGGGGTCACGTTACCTTGTCCTCGGCGCCGGCCTCGCCCTTGGCGGGCTCCGCCGCCTCCATGGTGACCTCCAGCCGGCGCTCCTCCTGGCGGGCGCTCCGCAGCGGGGTGGAGGTCTGGGGCAGGTCCAGGGGGAACAGCGGCAGCCCCGCCTCCGCCAGGGCGGCCTGGGAGAAGACCGGGGCGCTGACGGGACGCACCCCCCGGTGGGAGCCCACCGCCGCCACTGGGGAGAGAGGAGACCCCACGGTGAGCACGGGATGGGTGAGAGCGGGGGCAGGGGTGACAAACATGAGGCCGGGCGAGTGCAGGGAGAGGAGGGCGTTGGTACGGAGGAGGAGATAACACACCTGGGTGAGGGTTTAGCAGCTGCACACCCTACCCTACCTACCTGTCCAGTGTTGCCTCCAACAGCCGTGTCACGGACACACCTTGATAAGGGTTAGAAGCAAGCCTTGCTGCACACCGTACCATACCTACCTGTGTCCAGTGTTGCCTCGAACAGCCGTCACATGGTAAAAAAGAATGAGGTCTGTCCATGAAGAGGATTGTAAGCCAAAGCGTTGTTTTGGGGCCGTGCTTCAACCCGTCGAGGTCGGGGCGTCAAAGCAGAGTTAGTCCTCGGGCCGCAAAGCGTTAAGGCGGAGAAAGGAAAACAAAACGTCTCCGATAGGCAGACGGTTGAAGCTCCGGGGTGGTGGTGGACATGCACCGGTGGGTCTGTCCTCTCATGAGGAGCGATGGCTCGGTTCTGTATTAGTGGGGTTTTTGCGCCAGGCTGATAAGGTGTAAGCAAGCGCGTGCATTTCAGCCTGAAGGGAAAATGAAAACGCCGGCTACAATACCTGACTCTGTGCGGACAGCGTCCAGCAGAACAAACCAATCGTCCACAGCCTCTCTGAGCTGCGCTGCTGGGAGCCTCTCCGCCAGGATCGAGAAGCGAGGTCGGAGCGCTGGGACCGCCGGTGTCAGAGGTCGGACCGCTGGGACTGCCGGTGCCAGAGGTCGGAGCGCTGTGACCGCCGGTGTCAGAGGTCGGAGTGCTGGGACGGCCGGTCCCAGCGTTGCCTTGGTAGCAGGCCGTACGTCTGGATAGAACCGGACTTGCGGGGCCGTGGCCACTGAGACAGATCACACAGGTGTTATTAGGATTTACATCGTTCTGCATAACGTCGAGAAGAAACTCAGCAATCAAAATGAATCACATCGAGCTCATGGACATGAGGACCGTGGTGTGAGGGTACCTGGTTTCCTAGGCGCCACGTCCAGAAGAACGAACCAATCGTCTTCTACCTCATTCCCCGGCTGAGGAACAGCTTCCTGCTGCCATATCTGCCTCACTGCAGAACCTCTGGAGGGAATCTGCTCTACCGCAGGAACCCCTTCAGAGGCTCTCTCCTTGGGGGACACCCTGACACGCTCCACTGCGGGGACGCAGACACAAAGATAAACGATCCATCTAAGATGCTACCAGCCACAAAAGACTTGAGGAACATGCTGACATGATACGATGAGGTACCTGTCGGCATCTTTCTACTTGCTTCCCCAACCCTTTGGAACAGCATATGCCAGACAACTCCATACTCGCTCTCTGACACAGTGGGCTCCTGGGGACGTCTCTCCTCCATCACCACCACCCTCTCCTCCATCACTACGGTCTTCTTCTCCATCACTACGGCCCTCTCCTCCTGACTAGGGCCCCTCAGAGCTGTCCCTGCCATGGGCCCCTGAACTTCGGCCACTCTTGTTACCGGGGAAACTGGAAAACAACAGGGAAACCGTGCCCATCACCTCTCAGAAAGGTTAATAATTGAGTGTTAATAGTCTTATCCATACAGTCCAATCAAAAGGTGTTACACCCCGATGGAAACCGTGTTGCTATGTCAGATGTGTTTAATATACGAGTGTTTGATGGAGAAACAGGTCTTCTTTATGGAAGATAGATGTGATTAATGAACAGTACCTCGGGAAGCATCGAATAGGCTGAACCACTCATCTCCTCCCTTCCTCTCTGAGGGGTAGCGTGTCACTTGGACATCAGACAGACTTGTCTCCTCTCGCCTTCTCTCCTCCACAATTATCACCTTCTGCCACGTCCCAGTGGTCCTACCCTCTACCCCAGAGCTCTGGCTAGACACCAGAGGACTTGTCACTGGCGAGGGAGTGAGGGGGAACATTAAGCACAAGCAGCGTGTGACCAGAAAGCAAACTTAAGTCCATCAAGATATAAAACCACTGACACCAATTCGGCTAGCTGGTTGAAACATAAACGCAGTGTAAAAGAGCACCTGGTTGGATGAGGACAGCGTCGAACAACACAAACCAGCTGTCGTCTCTCTCAGGTGGAGGCTGAGCCGACAGCTGGAGAATGTCTTCCAGCTGGGTACCCCACTTCCTGGGAATGTCTTCCAGCTGGGTACCCCTCTTCCTGGGAATGTCTTCCAGCTGGGGCGTAAGCTCAGCTTTTTCTGTGACGATTTGGAGAGTTACAGAGACCTCTGGGTAAAGGGTACTGGGCGCTGCTAGAGAAGAGGTTCAGCATTAAGACCAGTGTCTTTAGGTGGTTAGCTATATGTTAACTGTTGTCTTGAATGTCTGTTAAGACGAGGGATAAACTGTGGCGGTACCTGGAGCTATATAGGTCACCTCTCTGGGAACAACATCCAACAGCACAAACCAATCGTCTGGCTCCCTCGTTGGGACTGCCTGCTCTGGAATGGACTGTCTGGGAGGCCTCTCCTCCTGTTTCTGGAGGACTTCTTCAACTGTGACCACAGGTGAAGAAGTCCAACGGACTCGGTCCACAGACTCAATGGTTTCCACTGCAGCCACAGTAGTGACTCTTCTAGATAGGTCCTTCAGGGCCACTGGGAGAAACACGGGAGATCCTGAGACGTTTGACCATGGAACGGAGTATGTATGAAGCATGTATACATCAAACGGACTAAGATGCAAGTCAAATGGGAATAAGTGCAATACCTGGTGGCACAGCAGATGGCGCTCTAGAGCCAACATCCAGTAAGACAAACCAGTCATCTTCTCCGTCTTTAAGGAGCAGGGCTGGCTGTGTTTCAGTTCCATACTTGAACATGTTTTCCATCTCTATTTTTTGCACAATGGCTCCAGTTATCTCCTCCCTCTCATCAGTTGTTGTCTTCTCAATCAGTGTCATGGCTGTCGTTGTTGGAATCTCACGTACACTCACTTCATCAGCTGCAACTGACAAAAATAGATGCAACTCTTCACAGACAACACGTAACACAGTCCCACAAGGTATGAAGCCATTTAGGAAGAAGTGCTCATGATTTCTGCTGTGCGCTGAAGCAAAGCAAAGGATCTCAGCAGTACCTGGTGACACATAGGTCGTTTTTCTTGGGGTGACCTGGAACAGCACAAACCAGTCGTCTGCAACCCTCTCCAGAACCTCTAGTATATCGGGTGAGCCCCTCGTCTCTTCCGGTGCAAGACGTTCCTCCTCTACCATCACCTCCCTCTCGTCCTCAACTGCTGGGCTTTGAATCATCTCTGAGGAATAACTCTGTTTTGCCGGCTCCTGGTCGCTGGCCACAGAGGTCACTAATGCAAACACATTCCCGAGATGAGACACAACTCCTGAGAGACAACATGTCACAAATCACCTAAACGTGCAATAGAGAGGTAGCCAGCTAATCCTGATCTGAAGCACAACCAGCTGTCCTAGCATTACCTGGGGTTACGTAGGTGGTTTTTCTTGGGACACGGTTGAACAGCACAAACCAGTCATCCTCAACCCTCTCCGCCACAGACAGTGGCGCTGGGATGGTTTGTGAGCCTGCCGTCTCCTGCTGTTGGAGAATGGTCTCATTTACCACCACCTGCCTTTGGTCCTCAACGGTTGGACCTGCAGTCTCTGTTGGATAACTCAGTTCCACAGCCTTCTGGTCGCTCTCCACAGCGGTAGCTACTGCAAACACAATCCCAGCAACACCATAGGTGAGCGCCAACATAACCGCATGGGCGCTGAAGCAAAGCAAAGGATCTCAGCAGTACCTGGTGACACATAGGTCGTTTTTCTTGGGGTGACCTGGAACAGCACAAACCAGTCGTCTGCAACCCTCTCCAGAACCTCTAGTATAACGGGTGAGCCCCTCGTCTCTTCCGGTGCAAGACGTTCCTCCACTACCATCACCTCCCTCTCGTCCTCAACTGCTGGGCTTTTAATCATCTCTGAGGAATAACTCTGTTTTGCCGGCTCCTGGTTGCTGGCCACAGAGGTCACTAATGCAAACACATTCCCGAGATGAGACACAACTCCTGAGAGACAATATGTCACAAATCACCTAAACTTGCAATAGAGAGGTAGCCAGCTAATCATGATGGGGAAGATCTTGAGTTGAGTTTAGAAATACCTGGTGGGACAAACGGGGTTCCTCTGGGAATGACGTCCAGCAAGATAAACCAAACATCCTCCCAGCCCCCAGAGACCTCTGCTCCTCTGGTGCTCATCTCATCAACCAGGACCTGTGGTGCTCTGGTGCTCATCTCATCAACCAGGACCTGTGTTCCTGCAGGGCTCAACTCATCAACCAGGACCTGTGTTCCTGCAGGGCTCAACTCATCAACCAGGACCTGTGGTCCTGCAGGGCTCAACTCATCAACCAGGACCTGTGGTCCTCTGGTTTTCATCTCCAAAACCTTTGTTGTTATACTCTTGGAGGTAAAGTATTCTTCTGCTGGTACTGTAGAGGCTGCTTTTAAATAAAGAGGAAGAATATCACATTCCTTATTGATGGACTTCAGCTGGAGTTAGAGACGGTCATAAGAGTAGATAAGTGTCTTAGAGGATACATACCTTGTGGTTTGGAAACAGCCTTGTAAGGTAAGCGGTCAAACAGCCGGAACCAGACATCATTATCCTCCACCTGTGATTCCTGGGGGGGGATATTGAACCCCTCTTTCTGTGGGGGTATATTGAACCCCTCTTCTTGGGGGGGCATATTGAACCCCTCTTCCTCAAGGTGTCTATTGAACCCCTCTTCCTTAAGGGGTATATTGAACCCCTCTTCCTCAAGGTGTCTATTGAACCCCTCCTCCTGTGGGGTTATATTGACCCCCTCTTCCTGTGGGGGTATATTGAACCCCTCTTCCTCAAGGTGTCTATTGAACCCCTCTTCCTCAAGGTGTCTATTGAACCCCTCTTCCTTAAGGGGTATATTGAACCCCTCTTCCTGGGGGGGGATATTGAACCCCTCTTCCTCAAGGTGTCTATTGAACCCCTCTTCCTCAAGGTGTCTATTGAACCCCTCTTCCTCAAGGTGTCTATTGAACCCCTCTTCCTGAAGGGGTATATTGAACCCGTCTTCCTGAAGAAGTACTTTGAACCCCTTTTCCTCAAACACAGATGTTGTTCTGATGTCTCTTTCAATTTTCAATCCTTGCGTCTCCTGCTCCACTGATACCGACGCTGACTCTGTCTCTGCTTGTTCTTGCCAACTTTCCTGGACGACAGTGACCGTCTTCCTAACCTTCCTCTGGCTCACCACGACGTGAACGTCGTCGTCTAACGACCCAGATTTAAACCTCTCCTCAACCTCCCTCTCCCCGAAAAACACCCGTTTTATTTCATCTTCCAATTCGTCAACCTCACCTACCTCCAGCGTCTCCGCCAACTCCATCTCTACGTGTGATCTCTCTGGTTGAACTTCCTCTTCCTGTGCCATCTTTTCCACTTCCTCCCTCCCTAACTCCTCCTCGATCACTTCCTGGATCCTCTCCGCTAGCTCGTCCACTTCCTGAAGCCTGTCTTCGAGATCCCTCACCCCCCTCAACCTGTGTTCCAAATCCTCCATTTCCCTCAGCTCGTCCACTAAGCCTAAGGCCTCCTGCCATCTCTCAATGAACTCACTGTCTCTCACAACACCCCCCTTCACGTCCTCAGACCGTGCCTGGGCTAGGGAGGAGGTGATGGAGGAGGCCAGGGAGGAGGCTAGGGGAAGCAGAGGTAGGAGAGGAGCTTCATAAGTTACGAGTATGGCTTTACAGAACATCTGAGGATAAGGTTGAGATCACACATCAAACAGGTCACAGTTTTACAAAACCAACCACTCACATGGACGCGTTTCCTGTTGCTTGATGGTGAAACTCGGGTTGAAGTATTGGTACCAGTCGTCTCGCTGGTTAAACGCTGGTTGTAATAGTCTTTCCACAGAACTCCTGTTGGCATAGCCGAGTCTGGCCGAGGACACTGACAAAAACAATTGTGTGATACCTTTTTCGTCAGACATAGGCAGCATGTAATACTATGTAGCGATGGTATCATGAATCGGCCAGCATGAAACGTACTGGCGGCTAACAAACACATATCAACAGCAGAGAGGGGGAGACATGGTCACATAGCAAGAGAATTGTCTGATACCTGGCTGCTTCACGGCCTCAACAGACGGGATAAAGGGAAGAGAAGGACGGCGTCGAAGCAACGGAAACCACAGGTCTTCCTGCCTCTGGCCTGGCTGCCACCAGGTGGCGCCATACTGACCGGACCAGGCCCGGACCGGAGTACGGCCAGACCGCAGGCCGGCTGAGGGACAGATCACAGCTTTAACGCAATTAGATGGCGGTCGACGTAATGAAAGCGATGTTAGAAAGACAAGACGTACACGGCACATAGCTGAGCATCCAATACTCTGATGTTAGTGCAACGCGCGGAAGATGGGGAGACGTGAATCTGTTGGGAGTCATGGGAGATGTGGATGTGTTGGAGTCATGAAAGCTGGGGAGATGTGGATGTGTTGGAGTCATTGCAGATGTGGATGTGTTGGAGTCATTGGAGATGTGGATGTGTTGGAGTCATTGGAGATGTGGATGCGTTGGAGTCATTGCAGATGTGGATGTGTTGGAGTCATTTGAGATGTGGATGTGTTGGAGTCATTGGAGATGTGGATGTGTTGGAGTCATTTGAGATGTGGATGCGTTGGAGTCATTGGAGATGTGGATGCGTTGGAGTCATTGGAGATGTGGATGCGTTGGAGTCATTGGAGATGTGGATGTGTTGGAGTCATTGGAGATGTGGATGTGTTGGAGTCATTGGAGATGTGGATGTGTTGGAGTCATTGGAGATGTGGATGCGTTGGAGTCATTGGAGATGTGGATGTGTTGGAGTCATTGGAGATGTGGATGTGTTGGAGTCATTGGAGATGTGGAGACGGCTGAGTCACAAATGCGTCAAAGAATCCCAAAAGCGTGGAACTCATGTGTTACTTACCCCTTGAGGTCCAGGATAGCGAGGCAGAATGTAAGCAGCCACAAGCAACGGATGCACACGGTGATAGAGCCGTGACGAAGCACAATGTGACCATTCAATGAAATCACAAATATCATCAATGACGGAGCCGTGACCAATCGTGTGTGGGAGGTCGGGGCAGCCCGGGAGAATGCCAGGCAAAGCAGGAAGTCAACCATAACCGGTCAGAACCATAGGACGTTGGCTGGTCGTCAAGGAGACGGGGAATGAAGAGCGCCCGCATACAATATGCCTGGTGTGCATATAACATGTCATGTTACGCCAAGCAAAAAAACGGCCGTTTGTTAGTGAGGCGGAAGGACACGAAACGCAGTAAGCCGAGACAAGACAAGACAACGCCGTGAAGGGTTCCCCGCGCGGCTCCTCTGTACCTGATGGTGCCGGAGAGGGGCGTGGCCGGTCGGACTCCAGCATCTGGAACCAATCATCTACCTCAGATCTGCGGGCGGCTGAGAGACCCATCTCCAGCTGCGGCGGTGGGAAGAGTTAACTAGAGCCTGACCCTGCCCCCCCCCACCCCCCCAGCTGCCTGTGACCCGCGGCAGAACGTGAGCGTACCTTCCTCCAGGTTCCGCGAGAGCCTCTTGCTGGCGGAGCGGGTGAAGCGCGGGGCGGGGCGGTCGATCATGGAGCTGGCCTGCCGGCTCTGGGCCTGGGTGCGCCCGCTGTAGCGGAACTTGGACCCCAGGACCAGGAAGCGCCGGGACGAGGGGGGCTCGACGGTGGAGACCCTGAGAGAACCGACACAGCAGAGAACCCGTCAGGTATCTAAACCACAGCAGAGAACCCGTCAGGTATCTAAACTACAGCAGAGAAACCGTCAGGTATCTAAACCACAGCAGAGAACCCGTCAGGTATCTAAACCACAACAGAGAACCCGTTAGGTATCAAAACCACAACAGAGAACCCGTTAGGTAACTAAACCACAACAGAGAACCCGTCAGGTATCTAAACCACAACAGAGAACCCGTCAGGTATCTAAACCACAGCAGAGAACCCGTCAGGTATCTAAACCACAGCAGAGAACCCGTCAGGTATCTAAACTACAGCAGAGAACCCGTCAGGTATCTAAACCACAACAGAGAACCCGTCAGGTATCTAAACTACAGCAGAGAACCCGTCAGGTACCTAAACCACAGCAGAGAACCCGTCAGGTATCTAAACTACAGCATCGACCGCTCACTGTGGAGACCCTGAGAGAACCGACACAGCAGAGAACCCGTCAGGTATCTAAACCACAACAGAGAACCCGTCAGGTATCTAAACCACAACAGAGAACCCGTCAGGTATCTAAACTACAGCAGAGAACCCGTCAGGTATCTAAACCACAACAGAGAACCCGTCAGGTATCTAAACCACAGCAGAGAAACCGTCAGGTATCTAAACTACAGCAGAGAACCCGTCAGGTATCTAAACTACAGCAGAGAACCCGTCTATCTAAACCACAACAGAGAACCCGTCAGGTATCTAAACTACAGCAGAGAACCCGTCAGGTATCTAAACCACAACAGAGAACCCGTCAGGTATCTAAACTACAGCAGAGAACCCGTCAGGTATCTAAACCACAACAGAGAACCCGTCAGGTATCTAAACTACAGCAGAGAACCCGTCAGGTATCTAAACTACAGCAGAGAACCCGTCAGGTATCTAAACTACAGCAGAGAACCCGTCAGGTATCTAAACCACAACAGAGAACCCGTCAGGTATCTAAACTACAGCAGAGAACCCGTCAGGTATCTAAACTACAGCAGAGAACCCGTCAGGTATCTAAACTACAGCATCGACCGCTCTACGGTGGAGACTAGGGCCCGACCCATATTGATTTTTGAGTGCCGATGCCGATTATTTTAAGAGAAAAATTACGATTACGATTTAATCGGCAGATTAAAAGCAAAACAAAAAAAAGCCTATAAAACGTAGTTTTTGATACCTTAAATATACTTTAAACACTTTTGACGAATATGTGAATTGAATGCAGAACCTTTGAGTGTTTTAGAATACATTTACAGTAAAAAATGAGTGGAATGTAAAATGTAAAATAAATAACTAACTCCCAATGTGCTGCGCTCGTGAGCAGTGACTAACACGTGCGTGCTGAGCAGTATGGTCTCACCGTTAGAGTCTACAGTATAACAAATTAACATGGCCTGGGACCTAAAGAAAAACAGGCACAACATGCTCAAACAACGCGTCTTGTGTACATTGGTGAGGTGAGCGCGCAGCTGCCTGAACGAGCGTGCTTTCATGTTGTACGGTAAAATTCTATCTCCTCTTTTTTACTCCAGCTAAAGTTGTTAGTTAGCAGGCGAGTAGGAGCGCAATCTGCAGGATACTAAGAGCAATAACATTACAAAAAAAAAAATAAATAAAAAAAAAAAATCGGTTGGAATCTGCGTCTTTTTGGCAAATGTCGATTATTTTCAAAAAAGCTATAATCGGCCGATTAAATCGGCAGGCCGATGAATCGGTCGGGCCCTAGTGGAGACCCTGAGAGAACATTAACATATACACTAACATTTAAGGCAATAAGCAGACGCTTCCATCCAAAGTCACTTACAATAAGTACATTTGTCATAAGAAAGAGAAACAATAATATATCGCTGTCTGTACAGTAAGGATGTTCCTAGAACCAAGTGCCAAGCACTGACAATCTCTAGATTACCTCCTTCCCTGTATACAACAAAGATAGCTAGGATAAGATGCTACAAAATGCTAAGTACTGTACATCACAACAGATAAAACGCCAGATGTTTTAACTACAGCCTTGACAACACAATTAACCCTTCAACCCTGACTGACATTCCCCGTGGGCCCCATTCTCACGACACCCGTAAAGACCCTGCTTACAGTTAGTGTTTGACATCACCACTAACAGCAAATAATCTCTGGCCACCAAAGCCCTGACTACTCTAACCCGGGACCGACACGCTGGGCGGTGGGGGTTTCCCCGGGGGAACTACTTTAGAGATCACAGCGTTGATGAGGGTAAGAGGTTGAGTGACAGGATCCCATTAGCAGGGATCAGGAAACAGAGACGCCCGGTTACCTGAAGAAGGTGTGGTGCTCCACAGACACTTTCCACAGCTTCTTGGAGGCCTTGTAGTTGGGCAGCTTGAAGCCTATGGTGCTCTCATACTGCTCTTGCTGTGGACCAAAACAAGAGCTGTTACTGGCTGATATAGCATGACACACAGCCTAAGATTGAACTGGATTAAATAATGAGAATCTCCATTTTAAAGCGTTGTTATATTCAAATTCATAATTTAATATTGTAGACGTAAATCTACGTATTTTAAATCCTGAAACACAAATCGATTTAACGCTGTGTTTCAGCATGTACAGTGTGTTTTTTTAAAAATCGACCGTACAGTTCAACATTTTTCAAGGAACCTGAGAAAGACACATAAAAGTCGGCAACAACACAAGCACATTAAAATGTACCGTCAAACGGACAGCGGAGGAGGAACGCTGGAGCTCACCTCGGACGGGCGTATCTTAATGAAGAAGCTGCTGCGCTTGTAAGACAGCTTCAGCACTTTGGGCCAGGGGAAACGGTTGATCCGCAGCTTATCTTTGTAGACCATCAGCCCCCCGGAGCAGACCCCCAGCGTGATGTCGACGCCCTCCAGGTCCTACGTCAGACACACACAGTTGGCATCGCTTGTTTCCTTTCAAGCGTTCACTTGTGCAGCGCTGAACGCAACGCCATTGGCTCTGACTTTAAACATGTTCCGGCCACTGGCCACTAGGAGGCAGTGTTACCCGCGGTGAGGGTCATGGCTATGAGGTCCTTATTGTAACAGGATAACCTTGCAGCAAACTTATAACAGTATAAAAACTGGAATTGCAGGCCTCTGTTATTATGCAGACATGCTCATACTCATTATAACATTATTGCTTTATAAATAATATATTTCTGCCAACATAATAGTTACTTCGGGAACTTGCACCACGACTTCAGGCGTTTAATCATTTGATTGGTGAACTGTATGTGACTCTAAACAGCAGATCCGACTCCTTGCATAACCCCGGTCCAGACCTTGGCTTGGTGCAGGTCTACTCCGTACATGGACAGCTTCTTGGCATTCTCCAGGAACAGCAGGTCTGCCTGAGCTGGACTCATGGACCTGGGGGCGCACGGCACAGAGAGGGGAGGATAAAGACCCCAGAGTCGAAACCCGGCAGGTCTCCCTGAGCCATCGTGGTCACACACACACACACACACACACACACACACACACACACACACACACACACACACACACACACACACACACACACACTACGGTGGCGCCTGATAAAGGCCTGGCTGCTCTTATCTGGCAGAGCCAGAGCGCTGTCAGGGATCCCCTCCCTCGCCGCACCGCCCCTGCGGCCGGGCTTCACCTGTAGGTGCGGTGCAGCTCCATGACCTTGTCCTCCAGCTCGGGGCTCTGGCCCGGGGCCAGGCTGAGCTCCCTGACGTAGTCCTGGCCGTGGAGCTCCGGGTCGTACTCCCCCAGCTCCGACTGGGCGGCGTAGGAGCCCAGCAGGGAGAGGGTGACGAAGGAGCAGGGCAGCACGCCGCCCATGATGTCCTTCCTCAGTTGGAGACACAGGTAGTACCTTCAGGAGGACGAGACGCTGGCTTTAGAACACAAGGCTAACAGGTAGAGCCTTCAGGAGGACGAGACGCTGGCTTTAGAACACAAGGCTAACAGGTAGAGCCCTCAGGAGGACGAGACGCTGGCTTTAGAACACGAGGCTAACAGGTAGAGCCCTCAGGAGGACGAGACGCTGGCTTTAGAACACGAGGCTAACAGGTAGAGCCCTCAGAAGGACGAGACGCTGGCTTTAGAACACGAGGCTAACAGGTAGAGCCTTCAGGAGGACGAGACGCTGGCTTTAGAACACGAGGCTAACAGGTAGAGCCCTCAGGAGGACGAGACGCTGGCTTTAGAACACGAGGCTAACAGGTAGAGCCTTCAGGAGGACGAGACGCTGGCTTTAGAACACGAGGCTAACAGGTAGAGCCTTCAGGAGGACGAGACGCTGGCTTTAGAACACGAGGCTAACAGGTAGAGCCTTCAGGAGGACGAGACGCTGGCTTTAGAACACGAGGCTAACAGGTAGAGCCCTCAGGAGGACGAGACGCTGGCTTTAGAACACGAGGCTAACAGGTAGAGCCCTCAGGAGGACGAGACGCTGGCTTTAGAACACGAGGCTAACAGGTAGAGCCCTCAGGAGGACGAGACGCTGGCTTTAGAACACGAGGCTAACAGGTAGAGCCCTCAGGAGGACGAGACGCTGGCTTTAGAACACGAGGCTAACAGGTAGAGCCTTCAGGAGGACGAGACGCTGGCTTTAGAACACGAGGCTAACAGGTAGAGCCTTCAGGAGGACGAGACGCTGGCTTTAGAACACGAGGCTAACAGGTAGAGCCCTCAGGAGGACGAGACGCTGGCTTTAGAACACGCAGTGGTGAGACTTGCAGCTTTTATCAAGTCAGAGGCTAACCTTAACCTGAGAACCACTAGGCTAACCCTAACCCTAACCTCAGAACCACTAGGCTAAACCTAACCCGAGAACAACTAGGCTAACCCTAACCTGAGAACCACTAGGCTAAACCTAACCCGAGAACAACTAGGCTAACCTTAACCTGAGAACCACTAGGCTAAACCTAACCCGAGAACTAGGCTAACCTTAACCTGAGAACCACTAGGCTAACCCTAACCCGGGAACAACTAGGCGCGAGACTCATGTGGCTCGCCAAGCCTTCATTAATAATTATTATCAATTATTATGCCCTAATAATTATTAGATAATGATTATTATCATATTTACATAATTTATATAAATACTCAAAACGGTTTATATTTAATTTATATTGCTAAAGGGCTGGAAACGGTCACCAATCTGCCAACACTGCTAGTAATAGTAGTAGTAGTAGTAATAGTGGTAGTAGTAGTAGTAGTAGTAGTAGTAGTAGTAGTAGTGGTAGTAGTAGTAGTAGTAGTAGTAGTAATAGCATAGTAGTGGTAATAGTAGTGGTACTAGTAATAGCTTTGAACGCTGATAGGCTGTCCAAGCATCACGCGAAATTCGCAGTAAAGTTCAAATACTCAAACTTTGAAATAATCAGATATTTTCAACGTTGAATCACAGTTATTTCACCGCGCTTTCTTCGATTCGCGCCACCGTTTTTTCCGGCAGAAAATCTGCCTTTGTACGCTTCGTTGCGTTGACTTTGTATGGATTTGTGCCGCGCCTTAGTGAACGCACCTGGGAGTGAACGCACCTGGGAGTGAACGCACCTGGGAGTGAACGCACCTGGGAGTGAACGCACCTGGGAGTGAACGCACCTGGGAGTGAACTCTTGGCTTTGTGTGCAGTAATATTTCAGCCACTAAACAACTTCTACAACCTCTAACCCGAACCTGAGAACACCTGACTATAGAGCGGCTGCATTAATCACAACACAAGGTTAGCTTAGTAGTGAGAAGTCATCATTAGTTAGTACTAGGTCATCATTAGTTAGTACTAGAGCTCCTTATTAGTCAGTACTAAACGTCAAGGTCATCATTAGTAACTACTAGACACAGTGCGTTATGTTTTCAGGGACCTGGTGGTCCTCATTAGTTAGTACTAGGTCATCATTAGTTAGTACTAGTCACAGAGCTATCTGTTCAGGGACCTGGTGATCATCATTAGCTAGTACTAGAGGTCGTCATTAGTAGTGAGTACTTATCGTCAAGGTCAACATTAGTTAGTACTAATCGTGGAGGTCATCATTAGTTAGTACTAGCACAGACTTATGTTTTCAGGGACCAGGAGGTCCTCATTAGCTAGTACTAGAGGTCATCGTTAGCTAGTGCTAGAGGTCATCATTAGCTAGTACTAGAGGTCATCATTAGCTAGTGCTAGAGGTCATCATTAGTTAGTACTAGTCAGAGGGTTGTGTGTTCAGGGACCTGGAGGTCCTCATTAGCTAGTTAGTTATCTGTTTTCAGGGACCTGGTGGTCAGCATTAGTTAGTACTAGTCACCTGGTGATGTCCTCGGTGAGCTGCGCTGGGTCTGGGGGGTAGAACTTGACGCTGAAGGTGAACTCGTACACGGCCCCAGAGACGTGCTTCCTGATCTCCTTGGCCGCGTCCAGCCAGGTCTGGTGAACGGTTGGAGTAGTTAGTTTGGACGCTTTTCATCATTTCTGACATTATCAGTGCTTCAGCCGTCAGGTGGACTACCTTGTTGGTGGGAGTCTCCCAGTTAGCCAGGCCAAAGTAGTCCTTCTCCACCAGGTTGAGATGGTCACACACTCTGGTGAGCAACTCCTGGCCTTTGGCATGTTTCTAAAGGACAGAGAGAGAGAAGGACATATACACAACGACAGGCAGACACAAAGAGAAAGATTGGTAAGTATTCAGGATCAGTATATCTGTGCAACTCAATTTATTCAGAACTTAACCGTAACAGTGAAAAAAGTAGAACGGAATTTAAGACACAGAAAGTAGAAAGATACGAAGGATGAAAGAAGAAATTGACTTTTCTTACATCAAGTTCACACTCAAACTCGACGTCATCCAACAGAATCACTTTGCACTGCATGTTTTTTAGTTTTCTAGAGATGCTGGCCTCCTCTGTCTTCTTCTGGGCTTCCTCCGCTGGAGACTGGTCCTTCTGGGATTTGCTCTCTTCTGCAGTCTTGTCCTTTTTCTGGGATTTCTTCTCCTCTACAGACTTGTCCTTCTTCTCCTTCTTCCCCTTCTCCTTTTTCTTCTCCTTTTTCTCCTCCTTCACTCCTTCCACTGCAGGTTCTGCTTCCTTAGCGTCTGGTTCCTCCTCCTCCTTCACGACGGGCGCTGGATTCTCCTGGTTCTCCTGCTCCTCCTCCTTCACCACCTAGACAGCACAGCATCGTACTCAGGTCAAACACAGGTCTGGTGCAGGCTACTGCTGAACCTAACATCCTAATATCTAGCATCATGTTGCACGGGTTAATCCAACTGAAGACAAGAATGCAAATGTAGCTTGAAGATGATATGATATTACATAAAGCAAGATGAAGCTAGTGATACAAATCTAGTATTAGCAATCGTAGCCCCTCTGGGCTGCTTCTCTTGTTTGATTGGTTTATATTTGCATGAGCACTCAAAGTGTTTAGGTCACTACAACAGAAAGCGTTGCCCTTCTACCCTGCCTCCCAGCCTCACGTTTCCTGTGTCTCCAACACTACTTCGTGCGACATCTACCGGGGCTCAGATCTGAACCGTGTGACGCTCACCTGGTTCTCTGTGCAGTCGATGGAGTTCTGCTCGGCTGGATGTTCTATCTCAGGCTCCGTCTTCAGCTCCGCCTCTGGCGCTGCGATGGGAGCTTTCACCTGCTCCTCGGTTGTCCCTTTCGCCTCCTTCTGTCCTTTCTCCTCCGCCTTGTCGGCCTTCTTCACAGCAGGCTTCTCCTTCTCCTCTTTCTTCTTGGCCTCCTTTAGTTTCTCCTCCTTCTTCTTGGCCTCCTTTAGTTTCTCCTCCTCCTTCTTCTTGGCCTCCTCTTTCTTCTTGGCCTCCTTTAGTTTCTCCTCCTCCTTCTTCTTGGCCTCCTTTAGTTTCTCCTCCTCCTTCTTCTTGGCCTCCTTTAGTTTCTCCTCCTCCTTCTTCTTGGCCTCCTTTAGTTTCTCCTCCTCCTTCTTCTTGGCCTCCTTTAGTTTCTCCTCCTCCTTCTTCTTGGCCTCCTTTAGTTTCTCCTCTTCTCTCTTCTTGGCCTCCTTTAGTTTCTCCTCCTCTTTCTTTTTGGTCTTCTCCTCCTCCTCTGCTTTCCTCTTTGCCCTCTCCTCCTCCTTCTTCTTGGCCTTTTCTTCCTTCTCCTTTTTCTTCACCTGGTTCTTGTCAACCTTTTCTTCCTCCTTGTTCTCCTTATTTTCTGATTCTTCCTTCTTGTCCTTCTCCTCAGCTTTGGGTTCCTTCTTCTCCTCAACTATGGTCTCCTTCTTGTCCTCAGCTTTGGGCTTCTCCTCCTCAACTGTGGTCTCCTTCTCCTCCTCAACTGTGGTCTCCTTCTTGTCCTCAGCTTTGGGCTTCTCCTCCTCAACTGTGGTCTCCTTCTCCTCCTCAACTATGGTCTCCTTCTTGTCCTCAGCATTGGGCTTCTCCTCCTCAACTATGGTCTCCTTCTCCTCCTCAACTATGGTCTCCTTCTCCTGTTTCTCCTCTACTCTCTGCTGTGCAACGTCTTCCTCCTTCTTTGCAGCTTTTTTCTCCTCCTCTTTCTGCTTCGCCTCCGCCTTTTTCCGACTGTCTTTTCTTTTCCTTTTACCTCCCTTCTTCTCCACCTTCTCCTCCTCCTTTTCCTTCTCCTCGATCTTCTCCTCTTTGTCTTTCTGGGCCGGTTTTACCTCCGCCTTCTGCTCCTCCCCTTTGGCCTCCTTCTTCTCCGCTTTGGCCTCCTTCTTCTCTGCTTTGGCCTCCTTCTCTGCTTTGGCCTCCTTCTTCTCTGCTTTGGCCTCCTTCTCTGCTTTGGCCTCCTTTTTCTCCCCTTTGGCCTCCTTTTCTGCTTTGACCTCCTTTACTGCCTTTGCCTCCTTCTCTGCTTTAGCCTCCTTCTCACCTTTGGCCTCCTTCTCCCCTTTGGCCTCCTTCTCCCCTTTGGCCTCCTTCTCCCCTTTGGCCTCCTTCTCCCCTTTGGCCTCCTTCTCCCCTTTGGCCTCTGCCTTCCCCTCTTTGACCTTCTCCTTCTCCTCAGCCTTTGCCTCCTCTACCTCCACCAGTACTTTCTCCTCTTTGTTCTCCTTCTCCTCGCTGACCTTCTCCGCCTCGAAGCCCTCTCCCTCGGAGCACTGGGAGCGCCGCTTCATGAAGTTGGAGAAGAGGCGGGAGAGGCCTTTCCCGGCCGAGGTGCGGGCCCGGGGCCTCAGCTGCACCTCTTCAGCGGTCCCAGCCTCCGAGGCCGGCTCCGGGGCCTTACTGCTGGGGGCTCCCTTCTCTGCTGCTGCTGCTGGAGCGTCGCCGGCGGACTCTGGCTTTCCCTTGTTCTCCTTGTTCTCACTCTTCTCCTCCTTCCCTGGGTTCTCCTCCTTCCCTGGGTTCTCGTCGTTCTCCGGCTTCTCCTTGTTGTCCTGCTGGGGCTCCCGTTGGGGTTCGGCACTGCCGGACTTCGGCTTTCCTTCAGTGTCCGCCTCGCTCACCGCGCTCGCCTCTGTTGTCATGGTAGCCACTGGGATGGGGAAGAACGGGAAAGGCAGGGAAGGTCAGAGCACGGCTCAATGGGTTAACGCGCTATATTTGGAACACAACATCCCAAACATGCAGACCTAGGCTACAATCCGGACAAGTAACTTGGTACGCACCCAGCACCGCAGGGCAAACACAAGCTGTACATCACCCCAGCCCTGTAGCTAGTGTGCGTGTTGTCATGTTTTAGTGAGTGTGTAGTTATGTTTGAGCATATGTGCTGGTGTAGGCGTCCAAGTCTTTTAGTGTGAGTTTGGATTTTAATTGTTTAATTGTGATTTTGTGTGTGTGCAAGTGTGGTTGGGTGTGTGTAATTCCGTTTTATTGTGTGTGTGTGTGTGTGTGTGTGTGTGTGTGTGTGTGTGTGTGTGTGTGTGCATGCATGAGAGCTGATTAATTATTCTCCAAATGCTCATTAAAATATTGGAAGACAATGGAGGTCTTTCTGCTCTGCGGCAGCTTATTAGGACATCTCTTCATCAAACCCAGACAAATACCCTGCCTCCTCTTCATCAGACCCAGACAAATTCCCAGTCTCCTCTTCATCAAACCCAGACCAATGCTCTGTCTTCTTCATCTAACCCCAAACTCCTCTTCATCAAAATTAACCATTGTGTGTGTACTGCAATGCTTGCGTATTGCATATGTGTGTACTGCATCCATGTGCGTGTTTACTGCTTGTGTGTGTGTGTGTGTGTGTGTGTGTGTGTGTGTGTGTGTGTGTGTGTGTGTGTGTGTGTGTGTGTGTGTACTGCACATTTGTGTGCTGCCTGTGTGTGCTGCCTGTGTGTGCTGCCTGTGTGTGCTGCCTGTGTGTGCTACCTGTGTGTGCTGCCTGTGTGTGCTGCCTGTGTGTGCTGTTAACATACACATGCGGCCCTGCAGCCCAGTGACATAACCCCAGCGCTCCACTCCTAGGCGAACGGTAGACAGCAGTAACACCACAGATAGCTCAGTGCTGCCCTGCGCTCGTGATGCACCTCTGAGTCCAGAGTCGAGCCTGCGGCCGACGGGGCAGGGTGTCTCCGTCTCCAAGACATATGTAGGCTAACTCCAGTCGGGTCTTGGACCCTTTCTTCAAATAGACAGAGGGCGAGGGAGGGAGACAGGGGGAGGGGGGAGACAGGGGGAGGGGGGAGACAGGGGGAGGGGGGAGACGGGGGGGAGGGGCTGAGGAGACAGGCAGACTAATAGGCCAATCATCCAGATGTACAGCCCCCACACTATGCATATTTCTATAGAAATATAGTATAGAGCAGTACTTAATGTAATAGGACAACGGGGAGGGGGGAGAGGGGGGGCGACCAAATCCTCTTCAGCACTCCCATTGTTTGTCCTGGGACCAGTAACTGTGTCACTAATCCAGGGTCCCCCTCCCCCCTCTACAACTCTCAACCCCCCACTGGGCTGTGTCCCACCCAGGTCACAACACACACACAACCATCCAATCAGGCACACACACACACACACACAACCATCCAATCAGGCACACACACACACACACACACACACACACGCACACAACCATCCAATCAGGCACACACACACGCACACACACACTCTGTGCATGCATCAGTGGTCGCGGGTCCTCTGGGTATTTTAGCGCTCCGTCATGTGAACGGTGATGTCAGGAGGCAGACGCCTCCCTCATGGAGCAGCTGTGGCCGCTGCCTCCTCCATTTTGAGTGTTCCACCTAACATCTCTCTAACGGCCAGCTGAGCAGGTCCGGCCCGTGACCGATGGGGACGGAGACGTCCTCCTCCTCAGATCCGTCAGCCATCATTAAAATAGGCGACACACTTTTGATTAAGGGGGAGATGATGGAGGAGAACGCGAGCCGTATTGTCAAAACGCTGACATTTGTGTCTAGGAGGGAGCCACTGATTGGCTAAATAATAGATGAGGAGGGCTACTCTCCAGCAGGCCTGAGCTCACAAAGAGAGTTCATCTGGTCCAAGGGGGGGCTCGGCCTATCCTAGCCCCGGATACACATGCTATCACTGCAGCTGAAACTAACTCACATTACATGTATGGCTGTTGATATATTTCTGAAGCATAATTTACATTTATTTTTGATGAAATTAAGGCCAAAAAAATTGCCTTCATTTCAAATGATTAAAGGGCAACAATTTATTATATTAAATAGTAGATAGTTTTAAAAAACAAACCAAAAAAAGTCAAGTGGGCTACCATATCTCCCAGTAGACTACCATATCTCCCAGTAGACTACCATATCTCCCAGTAGACTACCATATCTCCCAGTAGACTACCATATCTACCAGTAGACTACCATACCTACCAATAGACTACCATATCAAGACTACCATATCTCCCAGTAGACTACCATATCTCCCAGTAGACTACCATATCTACCGGTAGACTACCATACCTACCAGTAGACTACCATATCTACCAGTAGACTACCATATCTACCAGTGGGATACCCTATCTACGAGTAGACTACCCTATCTACCAGTAAGCTACCCTATCTACCAGTAGACTACCCTTCCTACCAGTAGCCTACTATTACCAGTGTTTTCCATTCATAGATTTAGTGTGGCAGTAGTGTGGCAACATCAAAACATGAATTCAATAGATTCTAAATAAAGCTATGCTTGGCTTAGAACGCACAGAAAGTGCTGTCTGAGAGAGAGAGAGAGAGAGAGAGAGAGAGAGAGAGAGAGAGAGAGAGAGAGAGAGAGAGAGAGAGAGAGAGAGAGATGAAATAAGCTGAGTGGAGATGAGAAGGCTGAATAGAAAAGAGCTTGCAGATGAGGAGGTATAAATAGCTCCATATGCTGGGGGGCAGACACTCATTAGCGAGCCTTTCTGACAAGTGCACATCTATTAATGTTCCCCCCGTGCCACACGCATCCATGCAAACACACACAGGCTCAAGCTGCTTTAAGCTACTACCATTGATTTGCATCTGAATTTGAATAGTGTTGTCTTCCTTCCCTGACCAATCAGAAGAGAGGATCCACCACGTTGGACCTGCGCAGTCAGAGGAGGAAACGAGGCTTATGGAATTAGAAGAGTTTAGAGGTAATCAGGCCTCAAGTGATCAAGAGAGATTATCTCCCTCTATCTATACTCATCTATGCACCAATATCTCCATCATCTATCCATATGTACTCATATCTCCATCCATCATCTATCCATATGTACTCATATCTCCATCCATCATCTATCCATATGTACTCATATCTCCATTCATCATCTATCCCGATCAATGCACTCATATCTCCATCTATGTACCCATATATCCGTCTAGCTATCCTCATCTATGCACTCGTATCTCCATCTGTGTGTTTGTATATCAATGATTTCTAACCAACGCAGTCGATTCGTCGTCTCTTTCGTCCGTTATCATAACGTGGCAGCTGATTGGACATTGTGGTCGACATGAACGATGGTGTCTTCTTGTCCCTACCCTCCCTTCGAGGCGCCCCTCTCCAGGTGGGGGCTGAAGAGGGGGTCTGTGTACACTAGGGGACCCCCGAGTTGGGCTCCTCCAGCTCCTAGCAGGGCCTGTGCATCGCGACGTCTCCACCCAGAGACTGCAGACATTTATGGAGCATGGGAGTGTTATTCCTTATTTAGATGGATACTGTATGCTTTTTTTAGCCATAGTATAGTCATTTGTCGTGAGATTATTGACATATTTCGCATTAGGGCAAATGCTTACCGTGGCAAAACATACGTTTCTATCTATTTAGGAGTTACCGGACTACGCCAACCCTCCAGCCTTCTCACTATGGCGATGTCTCGCCAAGCGCTACACTGGTAGGACCCTTATGGCAGGCGTGCAGGCCAGGGATGCCTTCGTTTAGAAAGACAGTACTCTGTTTGCTTATGAGCGACCCACTGCGGTTTTCATATTAGCCTTCAACAGGAGCTTTGGATTATTTTCTTATTTATATTTCCTACTTTGTCTCCAAAGTGGCAGTGATTGTTTTTCTTTTAGATAAAATCATTAATGAGCGGGTAGGGAACACATCCTCCTCTTGTAGATGCTTGCAGGTAGACCGTGGGAACGGGGTCTCAAACCCACAACCTTTTGCACGGCGATCCGACACCGTGACCGCTTTAACCTGCCTCCTGATTAGATAATGTCGTGGTTGATTAATTTATGAGTGATTCATTTGCATTGGTTTAAAAAGTTACAGATTTGGATGAAGAAGATGTTGGTTCAGATCTGGTCCGCTAAGCATTTAATGTTGATGGAAAGAATCAGGCTAATTTGTATCAACAAACAATACTTATTACTAATATGAGCCATTACGAACAACTACTCTACTAATACTAACATTAACCAAGACTAACAACTACTCTACTAATACTAACATTAACCAAGACTAACAACTACTCTACTAATACTAACATTAACCAAGACTAACAACTACTCTACTAATACCAATGCTAGCCATGACTAACCACTACTCTACTAATACCAATACTAGTAGCCATGACTAACCAGTAACCTCTCCTCTACTATGACTAACCACTCCTCTACTCTAATATTACCATCCATGACTAACCACTCCTCTGCTACTACTAACCCTAACCCTACTCCACCACTACTCCCACCCTAAAAGCCTGCCGAGCATATGAGCAGCACAGGACCAATCAGCGTCATTAAGTTAGCAATAAGCCACATAAAGGCTCCTCGCTCTCTCCCGGCGTAAGGCGATCCTCCAGTCCATCCTAACCTAATCAATACGGCAGATGGGCCGTCCCCTGACGCTGCTGCCTGAGGGGCTCAGGGACGGAGGGAGTGCTGCCATTGATTTGAAAGCTACTCCAAATCCATTCCCGGCGTCATCTTAGCCCGGGCGGTGGG
>NC_082387.1:26385915-26413415 GCF_031168955.1 Gadus macrocephalus
TCTTATTTTGTTAGTACAATTTGTCAAATAGCACCTACTCAAAGTATGAGTAGCCTAATTTGTACACTGAATATTATAGGCCCTACTAAAGATGATTTTACCGGGGGAGGACGTTTACACTGCGTTGCGTACAGTCTGAATGTTTGATGAGGATAGCGGTTCAGTAGTACCTGCAGAGCAGAACCAGTTAAGACCCACAACACCAGTATGACTTCAGTTTACTATTATTATGGAAGAGGATGAAACCAAACTGGGTCGGGTGCAATATAAAATAGCATTACGTTTATTTTGTAACAGCATGAGGGGAAATGGTTGTCATGTACCTCGGCAGGTGACTTCATCATCAGGCTGCGATTCGATTTATTTGGGGGGAACTATTTTAATTGGGAGTTCACTTCAGAATCATTATTTAGGCTAGAGAGAGAGAGCTCTACTTCGTCGTTAACTTAGACATACCTTTAGCCAGACTATTGTTGCACCTGCGATCACGAATCGTCTCTATAAACAAATAAATATAATATATACTATAACATTACAACAACGTATGTACGGGTGTGTGCACTCGTCCGCTCACTGTTCCCTCCGATGCGAAGTCCATCGTTCGGTGTTTCCGTTCAGTGGTTTTATTGTGAACTATCGAGCCCGATGCAGACCACCGACCTGCACGTTTCCACGGAGGGGACGGTGACGCACTTTGTAATCCGTTGCGGTGGGTGGGTATAGTTAGGGAGGTGCTGCAGCGCCATCGTGTGGCGGTGGGTGGGTATGTCTAAGGGATGTGCTGCAGCACCGCCGTGTGGTCAGGCACATCGACCGGGAGAACCGCGGTGCATTAACCTCAACATACTTCTAACCCCGTACAACACGGCATCTGGATCACTTTATATCGCATTGAGTCAATCTGGGTCACAAACGACCGACAGAATTGGGTCTTTGGGTAGATTGGATGTATTTGTTACACTTAACGTAATACACTTTAGTTGTATTGTTTTCTTGTCTCTTTATGTGTCATATGAAACAAGGCCGAACTGTATGTTGCTGGTTCCACCAATAAGAAGCCCTCTCTCCATTATCGTGGCGTCCAGCCAGGATCCACCCATGGGCCGACTAACCTCAGACCGAGATAAGAGCAACCGCTTCACTTGACATGTTGAAGGCCATTCAGAGACTGTCGTCGGTCCTGTGGTAGTAACACCAAGCCTAACTTAGAACAAAACACTAAGCCTAACTTATAATAATTGTGAATCTTGTCCAGCGGGCCTCTCTTATATTGTAGTACAGCCACGCAGGTTTACGTTTCTGTGTGGCCACACTGCGGTGGGAACAGTAATTTGACTCGTTGCCATGGATATCAGTTGTCCTACAGTGATTAAGAAGTGAGTTGATCAAGGATTGCCAACTCAAACGTTTGTGTTCGCTGCCAGGATGGTGGTCACATGGTAGCCTGTCACCGGGCAGAGGAACTTTATTAGACCCCCCCCTCCCCCCTCTAAGGGACACGTTAGGGAGGGGCCCCTTAAGAGTGGGGTACGGTGCGGCCCTAAGTGGGGTGTGTAAAGAACGATGTTAACCATGTAGACTTCTTTGTTGATGGAATCAGCAGATGCTACAAAACACCTTCCTCACTCTAGGAAATAAAGTTGAAAAACAAAGTCTCCATAACTTAGACTTAACGAGGCGGAGAAAACACGGAACGGAAACAGAACCAGGATCTGGATAGAATCCGTCCGACTCACACACGGAGACAGGACAGACGCATTTACTTCTTGAGTCTGGGGGCGCACTCACACTAGGCAAGTTTGCCTGTTCCGTGCTGCAGGAAGATTCAGCACGATTCCCCCCCTCCCCCCTCCCACACACAGCTGCAGGAGGGGGGGGGGAGTGTGAGTGGAGGACGGCTGGGTGGAGCAGCCTCACCTGGCCGAGTCTGACTGGACTCTGGGGGCGGGCGTGGCACCACACCTGTTTGGCAGTGAGTAATCAGCGTGCTCGGGTTAAACCAGCCGTCTCCACACACAATGGTGGGGGGGGGGCGGGGGGGATAAACCGGATCTTCAACACCACCGCCCTGCGTCCTTTGTCTGACGGAGCCCAAAAGAAGTCAGCCACCTAGCTGGACAACGGATCGGAATGTGGATGATTCTACATTTTAAAAGCTCAACCGTAGTCAGTCTGATATCAAGCAATCCGACTAAATGGCAATGATTGCAATGACACACGTCGTGTGGTTGTGTCTCCTCCTAGCACTCTCATTCGTACCCTACTATTCTCACTCTCACCCTAGCACTCTCATCCTCTCACTCTTACCCTAGCGCTGTCACTCATCTTTGCCCTCTCACTCAAAACCCACCCATTCTTATTATCCTAGCACTCACTCTCATTTTATCAGCCTCACTCTAACCCTAGCACTCTCGTCTTAGCACTCTCACTCTCCTCCTAGCAGTCTCACTCTCCTCCTAGCAGTCTCACCCTCCTCCTAGCAGTCTCACTCTCCTCCTAGCAGTCTCACTCTCCTCCTAGCAGTCTCACTCTCCTCCTAGCAGTCTCACCCTCCTCCTAGCAGTCTCACTCTCCTCCTAGCAGTCTCACCCTCCTCCTAGCAGTCTCACTCTCCTCCTAGCAGTCTCACTCTCCTAGCAGTCTCACTCTCCTCCTAGCAGTCTCACTCTCCTCCTAGCACTCTCACCCTCCTCCTAGCCCCCTCAGTCTCATCGTACCAGCCTCACTCTCATCCTAGCACTCTCTCCTTCAGTACAGGGCCCACCTGCCAATCCAGTGGTTCCCAACCTCTGGATTGGGGCCTGCTTAGGGTCCCCTGATAAGCAGAGGGTCACAGGAAATTGCTGACGTAATATTTGATCATCCATTTTAGCAAACACAGACGTCCTTTATATAAAAACGGACGGCCAAATGATTCATAGCCGAGGGCCAGCTACAGCTTATCACTTAGTGTGAAACAGTCATAAGGTCACCAGGACGTTGATATCACCAGCAGGTGTTGATTGGGTAAATATTATTTGTGTGGAAGCAGATAAAGGTGGGATGGAGGTCATTTTCAGCATTAAGAGGCTTGGAACCAGTGAACGGGAGTTCAACCAGTGAACGGGTGTTCAACCAGTGAACTGCTTAATAAAGAGCAGTTCACGTAAAGCCTTTTCAAGTGTGTCTAATACAGTAATAAATGTATGAAAATATATAAGAAAACGAGAGATAATGAAGACGATAATATAATAATTAGAGGTTTTAATTTAATTAATGAAAATATGATTCAATAATATGGAAAGAATTGACTTATGAGACAAGAAAAATACATTCAGCAATTAGAACACCGGACCAACAGATGAATAACGTGATATTTAATGAAACTCCCCGGGGCTTTCTGCACTAGCCTACCTGTCCATTAGGACTCTGAGCTCGTGGAGCATTCCGCCCTAAACTACCTGGAGCCTCACACGCTAAAACACAACACGGGAAGTGGTTGCAATTAAAAGTCAGCTGTCCTGGTGTGATTCTCATCAGTTTTGATGAACCTAAACTTCCTCAGTTCTCACACAGCTGGAGCCCGGACCTCAGACCTCCACCCTCAACACGCTGCTGGTGTCGAGCGGGTCCGGACCAGGAAGAGAAGGAGGCGCTCCCGGCTACATGACGGGTTAGGATGTTTAGAATGTGAGGGAATGCGTTAACATGGCCGAAAAGGGGCCACTTTTAACTTCGTGTATCATTTTCTATTTATCGATTGGCGCTGCGGTTTTCCAGATACTGGAGGAGTCCAACTGGCAGCTGGCCAAGAACAGGTATGTGGAGGAGAAGGAGTTGATATTGAAGAAGTACTCCCTAACCAAGCAGGACCTCGAATACATACTGGAGGTAAGGATACGACGACCATTGATTGCCGTTAAGCCTGGGCTACTAATACTTATTTAATAATATAATAATGCATATTTACTAACAAACATTGCTTTAGAAATAGTTTCCCATTCTGACGTTAAAGACAACGTGAGACGTCATGGGCGAAGTCTTTATGACAAACATTAAGATGTAGCCTACTCTTCAGTCTTCAATATCCTTATACACCCATATGTGTATTCATACGTATAAATTGATCTGGATTGCTGAAACACCTGAACTTTCGAGCAGTAGATGGTCTTATTTCTCCTGTATCCAAACCAATGAAGTTCAACCATTGTGACTACTGAATGTAACGTTTATCATTGTTCCCCGTTTCTGGTGGAGATTCCTGACAATCGCACAGAGTTACAGTTGCAATACTTCAGCCTGTGTGGGTCTCACGCCTACTGACCCTGAATGTGGTGCTCAGGGCGATAATAACATGATAATAGAACATAATAATCATACTAATGAAGTGTACTTTCTTAGGTGGTGTCAGAGGCTGCTGGACAAGGGGTCACCATAACCGGAGACCGGTACCGCAACACCTGGGACTGGCCCAACTCTGTGGTCTTTGCTGCCTCTATTGTGACCACCATAGGTGCGGAAGCCTGACATTACCGGCTCATTCCTGTTTGAATCCAGCTGTTAAAAAAAATCGAAATCGTCCATCCATGCTCACGATGCAGTTTTATGATCCAGTTGTTTGCGTTTTCTCTAGGCTATGGCAACGTGGCTCCAAAGACGGCCGGGGGTCGGGTGTTCTGCATCCTCTACGGCCTGTGTGGGATCCCGCTCTGCCTCGTCTGGATCAGTGACCTGGGCTCTTTCTTCGGAGACCGGGCGAAGCGTCTCTCCCAGGTCCTGATCCGAAAAGGCCTCTCCGTGGTGAGAGACCCGCCTATGGCTGCAGGTTGAGTCACGTCCCTCCCGACGCACGCCTCGACTAAACGTTCCTCCGGTCTTTTGTTGTGTCAGAGAAAGGTGCAGTTGATTTGCACGGCCCTGTTCCTGCTGTGGGGGCTGGTGATGCACCTGGTCGTGCCGCCGTTTGTCTTCATGTCTCTGGAGGGTTGGAGCTACCTGGAGGGATTCTACTTCTCCTTCATCACCCTCACCACCGTGGGCTTCGGGGACTATGTGGCAGGTAAAGTACGGACCCGTGAATGACCTGGCGCTAAATGTGCACGCCATCTGGCACTTAATGGACGCAGTTATTGTACGGTGTACATCTTTGCACTTGGAAATATAACTTAGCATTGTGTAACATGTTATCCTCGCTATCTGTTGCATACGGGGAATGGGTTAACCTAGGCCTAGCGATTGTTAGTGCTTGGTGTTTGGTTCTATGAACACCCTTACTGCACCGACAGCGAATATATCGTTGTTTCCCCTTCTTCTGACAGATGTACTTATTGTGAGTCGCTTTAGATAAATGAGTCTGCTAATTGCCCTAAATGTAAAAATGTAAATGTTATGCTCAGCAAAATCCGGTGGAATACAGAATATCACCGCCGGGAAGTCATGAGCATCATCAGTGATGGTGTGGTGCTTTAACCCTCCTCTCAGGGGTGAACCCCAACTAACCCCATGAGCATCATCAGTGATGGTGTGGTGCTTTAACCCTCCTCTCAGGGGTGAACCCCAACTAACCCCATGAGCATCATCAGTGATGGTGTGGTGCTTTAACCCTCCTCTCAGGGGTGAACCCCAACATTGACTACCCCCGGCTGTACCGGGTGAGTGCGGAGATCTGGGTGTACATGGGGCTGGCCTGGCTGTCCCTGTTCTTCAGCTGGAACGTCCACATGGTGGTGAAGGCTCACAAGGTCCTGAAGAAGAGGAGGCACCGGCACAAGACGCACCTGGACGAGGCCTACCCGCCGGAGCACGACCTGGAGCTGCGGACCCCCCGGCCCACCGTGGTGGACATCTTCAAGTTCCTGGAGGAGGGCGAGGACGACGACTACAGCACGGTCATCAAGAGGATCGGGGAGGAGGGCCGCGTGCATCTGTACCACCGGGGGGTGAGCCGCTCCAAGAGCTGCAACGACCTCCTCCAGAACATGGAGACGCTGGAGGGCTCCCCGAAGAGGAGGCGGAGGCTGAGCGTCAGCGAGGTGGTCATCGACCCGGCCGGACGGGAGGACGCCGCCGCCGCCGCCGCCGCCGCCGCCGCCGCCGCCGCCGCCGCCGCCTCGCAGGGGGGCGGGGCCGAGTCGGAGCCCCTCCTGGACCCCCGCCCAGCGGGGGGAGGGGCTGCAGACGACCCGGACGAGTGGATCTTTGAGGCGTGCCCCGAGGAACCCGGTTCTCCTCCTGCTCCCGACGCCCCCCCGGGGGCGGTCCCGCGGCCCGCGGGGGGGGAGACGCGGTTCACCATTTCGGTCGTGGAAGAAGGGGTGTCGGGACGGGACGCGGACGACATGGGGTGATGGAGGTCCCGGACGCCTCGAGGACTAAACGTAGTAACGTGTTCGATTTGGCCGACTCTAATTAGTCTTCTACAAAATAGGGGGCAGCCTATTACCATGGTAACAGGTCGTGGTACCATGGTCGTGGTGTCCAACACTATTGGGAGAAACAATGATATGAAGAGGCCCTCCCAAAGGTCTTTGATCTCTTCTCCTCCCGCTCCCCCCGAACGCATCACCCCACTGAATATAGCGTAAGGCTAACTGTTTACAGTTAATACGTGCTATGGTGTCATCAAGTGGATCTCCTTCAATTGATCTTACTTTTACATGATTTGCAAAAGGTTATATTATACACCGTCTGTGCAGCAGTACTTCTTGAACATGTTGGACTGAGGGCAGACTGGACAGTGCTGTGACAGTGACCTCTTGTGGTACAAAATGGTATGACATAACGGTACCGGCTGGCGTTATGTGGGTTAGCTGCTAACTTATTTAAAGATCACCACTCAGACGTCAACGTTTGGACGTAACTTCACAGCGCTTCTTGTTCTTTTGATAATTTTAGATACATTTTTAATGTTTAAATTTATCCCACATGAATTTTTAAAGATAGGATAGGCAATATTGAGGAACCAGCCAGAGTAACCAGGTTTTGAAAGTATCCAACGGAAAGTATTTCATTCGGGCCGAATGAAATGATTGGGCTATTACAGGTCTGTTCCAGCGACAGGCATCAGAATTCATCATCTGATTTTATTTGATTGCTTGAGGGATGTCACTTGAATTTCAACCAAAATAAGCTCATCAATAAATAGGCTGCCATAGCGTTTAGGTAGGCCTACAGCGCGGACCAGGAACGAGTTTCGATCTCAAACGGTATGATGCATGAGAACGGTGGTATGAATTATAAAACTCAACCGTAAAGATGCTGCCATTCTTAAAAAAATATATAAAGTTCTCAAAGTTCAAAGGTTAATTTACTTCTGAAGCATCAATGTGTTTTAACTGTGTTGAGTGTGTTACTTTTTTCAAGAAATAGAATCCAGTTTACTATTGTTTGACGCTGCCTGTAACAAGAGGAAAGGATAGTAGGCCTATACGCTTTCAACACCCTAGTGAAAGTTCCTAATGATGAAATGTGTTCGGAACATGATCTCATGATCACGTTACTTTAACAGTGAGGCACAACCACAAATCCTTACACATTGCACCATTATTTTGCAAAACTTGTTTAAATCTTCGAAATATGAATGAAACTCACAGGGAAATGGGAGAATCATATTTCCGGAAATGACTTCAAGAAATACTATTGACTTCTAGAAATGTTGTGCAAAAACACTGAATGATGTCAAAATATTTAATATCAGTTGATGCTGTCCATGTAGGTTACTTGTGTATTAAAAAATTTAAAAGCAAAAAAAACGTGTGCCTTCCTCATGTCCAACCGTTACCACTCAAATGAAACAGAAATAAGATTCACAACGTGGCTACATCATGTGTAATTGAAGAGCCACAAACACTTGTTACATTAAAAGTCACACCAACCGTTCTACATGCACACTATGTTGTCAATGCAACCGCAGCCCTTGAGGGATTGATGGTCTTATCTTATCCAAACATAGATATTGAGACATGTATGGGTACAGCCTGGTTATGAAGAAGACAAACTGAACATTGACCATATTAACACCTTTATATTGATGTACTTGTAAAGTATTAAGTGGCTTTGACAAAAATCACATCTCCTGGAAAAAACACAATTTAGTTTAAGACTTATTACGCCAGCTTTGAAAAGACAAACAAAGCAGTCACATGACCCAAACCAGGTCTCCAGAGGTTAAGTCACATGACCCAGTCACATGACGCAGGCCAGGTCTCCCCAGGCCCAGTCTGTTGTTGGGCAACACATTTTCAGAGATTCTGGTTTACCGTCTCTTTCAAAAGAGGCTTACAATCTTTAATCTTTAACTCGACTCAACATATTAAACACAATCACGGTGAAAGTCTTTATTAAGTCCGACCAGTATGGCGCATTGTTCAGATCACAGGGACTCAGTTCAGACCCCTGGATTCAGTTCATATCGTGGACTCAGTTCAGATCATTACGACTCGGTTCAGATCATTACGACTCGGTTCAGATCATTAGGACTCGGTTCAGATCATTAGGGTTCAGTTCAGATCATTAGGGTTCAGTTCAGATCATTAGGGTTCAGTTCAGATCTCTTGGCTCAGATCACAGCACAGGGCTTTATGGAAGACGGAGCCAATGAGCAGCTTCCCTCCGTACGGGGCGGCCACTGAGGAGCCAATCAGAACGCTGCCGTCGTCAGCGTACACCTGGCTGACCAGCGGCAGCTCGGAGAGGATGTTCTGGATGCGGATCACCTGGGCAGAACAACGAGACGTCGACGAGTTGATTAGTAAAACGATGAGTAGATTATCAGGTGTAGGTCTGATCCATGCAGGTGGGGGGTAAAGGGGACCCGAGGAAGTCTGGCGATGGGACTCGACCTCGGCAACACTACTGGAAGAACGCAGATTGAAAACCTGGCACTAATAATGTCTGGACCGCTGATGACAAAGCTCAACCCCTGCAGTACCCTGAGCGGCCACCAGGTGATAGTGCCACAACTCAACCCCTGCGGTACCCTGAGCGGCCACCAGGTGATAGTGTCACAACTCAACCCCTGCAGTACCCTGAGCGGCCACCAGGTGATAGTGCCACAACTCAACCCCTGCAGTACCCTGAGCGGCCACCAGGTGATAGTGCCACAACTCAACCCCTGTAGTACCCTGAGCGGCCACCAGGTGATAGTGCCACAACTCAACCCCTGCAGTACCCTGAGCGGCCACCAGGTGATAGTGCCACAACTCAACCCCTGCAGTACCCTGAGCGGCCACCAGGTGATAGTGCCACAACTCAACCCCTGCAGTACCCTGAGCGGCCACCAGGTGTTAGTGTCACAACTCAACCCCTGCAGTACCCTGAGCGGCCACCAGGTGTTAGTGTCACAACTCAACCCCTGCGGTACCCTGAGCGGCCACCAGGTGATAGTGTCACAACTCAACCCCTGCAGTACCCTGAGCGGCCACCAGGTGATAGTGCCACAACTCAACCCCTGCGGTACCCTGAGCGGGCCACCGGGCGTCCAGCGTCTCACCTCCGACCCGGCGGGGTCGTGGGGGTCGTGGTTGAAGAGCTTCCAGCCGTTGGGGTGGCAGCCCAGCCACAGGTCCCCGGTCCTCGGCTCCACCTCGATGTTGTCACACAGGGAGCCCACGTCCACCGACTGGGGACACAACAGAGCCCTCCACTGAGCCGACGCACTGCAGAACGCCGCCGCCGCCGCCGCTCGCGCAGACAGAGGTTAGCAGTTCTGTTGCACCTGATGAAGTATTTGACTGAAATATCAATCCAAATGAAAACTTTAAACTGATCTTAAAAGTTGCACTAAGCATTGTGTAGCAACTTAGCTATCTTTGCCGTATACGGGGATTGTTAGCGCTTGGTTCAATGAACCTTCTTACTGTACCGACAGAGATATATTGTTGTGCCTCTTTCTTCTGACAAATGCTTTGGATAAAAGCGTGAATGTAAAGATGAAGGTGAGATTACTTTACCGTAGTTCAGTTACTCGTGACCTCAGTGGCGGTCAGTGTAACCCACCTACGCCCCTGGTTAGGCGGCTAACTACCTTCATGGAGATCAGAGAGTTGTCCTCCCGTCTCTCCAGAACGCGGACGCTGTGACCCAGGATGTCCATCGCGTAAACGTGTCTGAAACCGAACGAACACGGCGGTCACCACGAGGAGAACGCCTCAGAGCCACGTGAGGAATAGGAAGAACCGTAAGAGCAGGCCCGCCTCTGGTCGGGGGAGGTGTTGATGCCGTTGGCCGAGCCGTAGCCCTCGGAGACCACCCTGACGTCCCCCGGGGCGTGGAACACCAGCGAGCACCAGGCCAGGCCCAGCAGCGGCTCCAGGCTGCGCAGCGGCTCCCGCCGGAAGTAGTGGTCGTTGGTCGCGTAGAAGCTCTCCACCCCGACCGCCACGATGTCGTTCACACTGCAGGGGGGGGAGGGGGGGGAGACACAGTCAGGGAGACCAGCGGGGACACAGTCAGGGGGGGGGGGGAGACACAGTCAGGGAGACCAGAGGAGACACAGTCAGGGGGGGGGGGGAGACACAGTCAGGGAGACCAGAGGGGACACAGTCAGGGAGACCAGAGGAGACACAGTCAGGGAGACCAGAGGAGACACAGTCAGGGAGACCAGAGGAGACAGTCAGGGAGACCAGAGGAGACAGTCAGGGAGACCAGAGGAGACAGTCAGGGAGACCAGAGGAGACAGTCAGGGAGACCAGAGGGGACACAGTCAGGGAGACCAGAGGAGACACAGTCAGGGAGACCAGAGGAGACACAGTCAGGGAGACCAGAGGAGACACAGTCAGGGAGACCAGAGGAGACACAGTCAGGGAGACCAGAGGAGACACACTCAGGGAGACCAGAGGAGACACACTCAGGGAGACCAGAGGAGACACACTCAGGGAGACCAGAGGAGACACACTCAGGGAGACCAGAGGAGACACACTCAGGGAGACCAGAGGAGACACACTCAGGGAGACCAGAGGAGACACACTCAGGGAGACCAGAGGAGACACACTCAGGGAGACCAGAGGAGACACACTCAGGGAGACCAGAGGAGACACACTCAGGGAGACCAGAGGAGACACACTCAGGGAGACCAGAGGAGACACACTCAGGGAGACCAGAGGAGACCCAGTCAGGGGGGTGGGAGAGGAGACCCAGTCAGGGGGGGTGGGGGACCACCGGCCAGGCCGTCTCTCCGCGTCAGGTAAGGGGAGCGTCCGTCCTGGCGCGGTACTGTACCTGTACAGCAGCTCGTGTGTGATGGTCTTCACGTGCTCCAGAGTGTTGTCCTCCTCTATGAACCTGAAGATCTCCACTTGGCTCCTCCCCTCCGGGTGATTGACAACGAAGAGGTATATGGTGTCGTCTGAAAGTTATGACCAAGTTTTAATCATGGGACCATACACACAAAATCAAACCTACATTTACAGTCCAATGAATAAGAAAGACACCAGGTCAGCAAATATAAAATCACAAGCCATCATGTATTGCCACACTGTAGTGTGTGTTGGGTTCACTAAAGACATCCCATAAACCAGTCAGTACAGCAGTGTCTGTGTCGTGCAGCGGGTCTGTGTTGCAGCCTGCGTCCCCTAAGGCACAGTGACCCGCCCAACTGCATTCCCAATCAAACACAGTCGCACTAGACTAGGGACTGTCGGGTTGGTCCGTGTCCAAAGGTTAAACATTAGTTGGGATCGATAAAGCGGACTTTGATAGTACCGGACTGGTCGATGAATGTGCTGATGCCATGAGGGTTAAACGAGTCCACGTCGAAGTTCCTGGCAATGCGCAGTTCCACAGGTTTGATTCTTGGGTCTTCCAGGTCGATGGAAAATATTTTCCCCGGACCGTCAGAGAATGACGGTAACATGGGATCCTTAAGCCCCTGGAAAAAGAATACATATACATTTTTAGATTAAAATTAAATATTAAATAAATTGGGATCTTCTCCAAATTGAAGCGTCGCTCACAGTGCTGATGAGGGCTCGTCCATTCGGGAGTATGGTGATGTCCTCCGATCCATACACTGAAAATACAAACATTAACTAAGTTACGTAATGTCTTTTAACCCCCAGGTATGTCCCGTTAGTACAGCCCTGGATTAGTTAACCCTTACCAAGACCTTTGATGGGGACACAGTTGGGAAGGTGGTTCTGGACCAGCTCTCTGGACGCCAGAGTGATCCTCCTGCCGAGGAAAGGACGATAATAATCTACTTTATAACACAGCACCAGCCACCAGGGTCCAGAGACTGTTTACACTGCAAGGTTATGCTCAGAGTAGATATGCAGTCTTTCCAAACTCTCTGATAACTCACCTTAAGTTTATGATTCTCTCTCCGAGCAAAACCGCCAGCGCAGCGACCAGCAGAGAAAAGGTCAATAGTTTCCCCATTCTGAGTCAAGCACCTTCTGGTTCCGGTGGTGAAATGCGCTCTTTTATAGGTTAAAAAAATGGTTTTACCTCAAACTCAGCGCTGCTCAAACTTATCCCAGTGCGCTTCTCAAGTCAACGTCAGTCCTAACACTCATCCGGCTGAGGAGCTACATCCGGCGCTGAAAACAACCTCCTAGTTCCCACGAGTCTCCTCTGTAGGCCTACGGGGCAGGATCCTCGGTATTGGGGAAACAGTGGGTGGGTCTTTCCAAAGTGGAATGTCCGTTACCGTTAAATTATTGGGAATATTGCTTTGTCAATTTTTTGTAAAATGACCTCCAAATATATTCTCCTGTTCTGTTATTCTACCTTTCATGTTTATTATTTTCGCTCTGGGGATTGTTATCTGGTGTACACAGTCATTGAAAGTGATGGACCGCAAATGACGCTGTGCTAAATGCTACAATTAAGGACCCTCCCGGTCATTGAACGTAATGTTGCCTGTTCTTCATATAAAATACCGACATCAATTAAGTAGAGCAGGTGTTCCATTAAAGTAAAATAAAAAATGTGCTTTTTCATTTTCATAAGATTCTAGCAGAAAACTACTAAATATCAATGCGGGGTAAAATAAACTATGGGAATGACCTTGAATACAAAGTCACTAACTTAACTGCCAGTGAAAGGGAATCTGCAAAAATATATGAATGCGTTTTGAATAGTTCCCTGATACAGATGGCCATGATTAACTTTTACATCAGTACTTTATCAGCAACAAATGTTCTCCATATCGAAGAGGGCCGCCCGAGCCGAGTGCAAGACTTCACCAAAGCAACCCAAGGTGTACTTACTCCAGGTTGGAATCACATGATAATCCCACGGTTTTCCCACCTCAGTATCACTGTCCCACCAGCCGGTTCACACCACCACCACCGTCATGTTATCACTGGTCCACATGAATCTGATCACACAAGCCCATAATCACCGACATTTAACATCACGTGTCCGCATACAACGTCTCACACACCCTAATAATCACGGACAGTCATATAATCACATGTGGTGCCCGCATACACCTGTTCAAACTGTTTATTTCTGAAGTTGTAGTTGTTTTTTTGCAAGTGACGAAACTCCTCCCAACATAAAACAAAGTTACAAAAAATGCTATGTAATCAAAATCATGTGTTAGACTTCATAGAAAACAAACATGGACACATACAGAGCTGAAGGTAACATAAACTTGGCAATCTATTGTCCCCGTGTAGCTGTGCACTGGGCGCATGCAACCTGACAGTAACTGTAGAATATCTACAAAAGTCCAATTAACGAAGGATAGCATCTGAGCGGCGCCGGGTGACGGGCGGGCCGGGGACCCCCCCGCGCCGCGTGGGCGGGCCGGGGACCCCCCCGTGGGGGGGGGGGGGGCAGAGTGACGTCGTGTAAAGGTTTCACAGTGTATTACCACAGCACGATCCCCCGACAAACAGTTTCAAGCAACACTTTATATTTGGAACATACAAAATAAATTTTATTATCCATTCTCTTCATGTCTACATCGTAATAGAATTTCTAGACACTGGCATTGTGAAATAACACCCAAATTAATGCTAATAATCCTGACGATGGAACGAAACACTTGTTAGGTTCAGATGTCAAAAAAAAAAAAGGGAAAAAAAAAACTGAACGTGAAAAGCATTTGAATTTTTTCTCTTTGTTATTTTCAAAATGATAAAAAGGGGAGGGGGCACACGGCGGGGGGGGGGGGGGGGGGGGGGGGCGCCGGGCGGCTCAGGGCTGCGGCCCGGTCGCCGCGGAGACCTGCGCGGCCAGGGCGTTGGGGGCGGAGATGACGGGCGAGCCCGCCATGTTGGCCAGGGGCTGCGTGGAGGACATGGAGGTCATGCCTGCAGAGAGAGAGAGAGAGGAAGAGAGGAAGAAAGAGAGAGGGAGGGAGGGACGAGAGAGAGGGGGGGAGGGAGGGAGAGGGAGAGGGCGAGAGAGAGAGAGGGAGGGGAAGAGAGAGAGAGGGAGGGAGGGACGAGAGAGCGGGGGAGAGAGAGAGGGAGGGAGAGAGAGAGAGAGAGAGAGGGACGAGAGAGAGGGAGGGGAAGAGAGAGAGGGGGAGGGCGAGAGAGAGGGAGGGCGAGAGAGAGGGAGGGCGAGAGAGAGGGGGAGAGAGAGAGAGGGAGGGCGAGAGAGGGGGAGAGAGAGAGAGGGAGGGCGAGAGAGAGGGAGGGCGAGAGAGAGGGGGAGAGAGAGAGAGGGAGGGCGAGAGAGAGGGAGGGCGAGCGAGAAGGGGCGAGAGAGAGGGGGGGGCGAGAGAGAGAGAGAGGGAGGGCGAGAGAGAGGGAGGGCGAGCGAGAAGGGGCGAGAGAGAGGGGGGGGAGAGAGAGAGAGAGAGAGGGAGGGCGAGATAGAGCAAGAGGGGGGGCGAGATAGAGGGAGAGGGGGGGCGAGAGAGAGGGAGAGGGGGGGCGAGAGAGAGGGAGAGCGAGAGGGGGGGCGAGAGAGAGGGAGAGGGCGTTACTTCCCACCCCGTGTGTCTGCTGGAGGCGGGGGGGCAGCGGGACTGAAGCTAGCTTTACCTGCCATCATACTGGAAGAGCTGACGGGCGTGGCCCCGGCGGCCATGCCTCCTGGAGTGGCTCCTCTCCCCTGGTCTTTGACGATGGGGTCTGAGGAGAGGAAGGGGGGGGCACGGTTAGACCACAGCCACAGGGAGGGGGGGGGGGTGAGGGAGACGGGGGGGTGACGGGGAGGGGGCAGCGGGCAGACAGACAGGCAGTGGGGAGGCAGGCAGACGGGCAGCGGGAGGCCGAGGGTGCGTACAGAAGTAGGGGTGGTCCATGGCCTCGCGGGCCGTCAGCCTGGCCTGGTGGTCGTAGCGCAGCAGCTTGTCCAGGAAGTCCAGCGCCTCGGTGCTGACCAGGTGCTGGTTCTCGCTGTGGACGAAGCGCTCCCACCGCTTACGGGAGTGTCTGCAGAACGGAGGGGGGGGGGGGGGGGGTGTTAGGAGACCAGCCTGTGGGGGTAGGACACTGGCCCCTACTGAACGCCCCTAGTGCCCGACCGATATTGATTTTTGAGCGCCGATGCCGATTATTTTCAGAGAAAATTACGATTACGATTTAATCGGCCGATTAAAAACAAAACAAAAAAAAGCCTACAAAACGTAGTTTTTGATACCTTAAATATACTTTAAACACTTTTGACGAATATGCGAATTGAATGCAGAACCTTTGAGTGTTTTAGAATACATTTACAGTCAAAAATGAGTAATGTAAAATGTAAAATAAATAACTAACTCCCAATGTGCTGCGCTCGTGAGCAGTGACTAACACGTGCGTGCTGAGCAGTATGGTCTCACCGTTAGAGTCTACAGTATAACAAATTAACATGGCCTGGGACCTAAAGAGAAACAGGCACAACATGCTCAAACAACGCGTCTTGTGTACATTGGTGAGGTGAGCACGCAGCTGCCTGAGCGAGCGTGCTTTCATGTTGTATGGTAAAATTCTATCTCTTTTTTACTCCAGCTAAAGTTGTTAGTTAGCAAGGCGAGTAGGAGCGCAATCTGCAGGATACTAAGAGCAATAACATTTAAAAAAAAAAATAATAATAATCTGTTGTAATCGGCGTCTTTTTGGCAGATGTTGATTATTTTCAAAAAGGCTATAATCGGCCGATTAAATCGGAAGGCCGATGAATCGGTCGGGCCCTAGTACACTTATTATATGTTGTGCGTCCTGGCATTTAGTGTACACACTTGTTGTGTGTTGTACGTCCTAGCACTTGGTGTACACTTATTGTATGTTGTGCGTCCTGGCACTTTGTTCTAAGATCATACTTGCGGTACCAATAGCGATATATTGTTGTTTCTGTTTCTTCTGACACATGTACTTATTGTACGTCGCTCTGGATAAAAGCGTCTGCTAGACGCCCTAAAAGGGTCGAAGGGTCAATTGAGCGGTCGAGGCTGTAGTTTAAATATCTGACGTTTTATTTGTTGTGATGTACGGTACTTAGCATTGTGTAGCATCTTATCGTGGTTATCTCTGTTGTAGACGGGGAATGGGTTAACCTAGCGATGGTTAGTGTTTGGCACTTGGTTCTATGAACATCCTTACTGTACCGTCAGCAGTATATGGTCGTTTCTCTTTCTTCTGACTGGATTTATTGTAAGTCGCTTTGAATAAAAAGCGTCTTCTAAACGCCCTGAAAGTCCTTAATATGAATGTGAAAGTAACACCGCACATGTATGTTTGAGCAGCACTTTCGGGGGGGGAGGGGGCCTACCTTCCCAGAATGTCGTTGAAGCGTGGGTCCAGCTCTATGTTGTACTTGTCGATGTAGTCGTACAGGTCCTCTGTGCCCAAGACTTTAGCGATCCTCACGAGCTTGCCGGGAGGAGGAAGAGGAGAAGACGTGATGTTGAGGAAGAGGAGCATGTCACAGTTCTAGTGCAAATCCACTTTGCATTATTGGAGCCAACATAGAGGGGATGGTACTGCTTAAGTAAGGAATAATCACCGAGAGGCCGGGCAATAAACAGTTTGATATGCCCGGCTCGTGGACGGCTTACCGCCCGAGACGAAGTCGAGGGCGGTAACCTTCCGCGAGCCGGGCATATCAAACTGTTTATTGCCCTGCCTTGAGGTGATTATTCAGTTTATTCTACTTCGCGCCGGCCAACATAATAAAACAATTCATATACTTTAATGATTAGCCTTTTTCTTATTCGTATTGCATGCTTATTAAATGTATGCTCTGTTTAAGTTCATCTCCCTCGAAAAGTAGTTCCCTTTAGAACTACAGTGAATAACGTTAGCTCAACTGTAGGTAACGCGTTTCTATAGCAACCACACAAGGTTGCAACTGATCACTAGTTTAACAACGTAGTTGTTACATTCGTATCAAGTCAGCTTTAATGACGATCGATCAAACATGCACTCCTTGGTTTATTTTTACAACGGACCTCATGTTTGAAATGTATGTGATAGAAAACGATACAAGCGGCGTATTGATCTACTGTGCTCAGTCAGCAGCAAGTAGAACCGACAAGTCAGCGGGCAATATGCCGGATTAATGCACCCCTCCCAGCCAATCAGAATCGAGCATTCTTAAATGAAGTAGAATAATAGGATATAATCCATTATATACATTTGTTCTACAACCAGGACTTTTTTTTGTTGGTATTTATTCAAAAACAAGCTAAATAAATAAGAGCGTATATAGCCCGTGGAAATCAATGAAACGTTAAATCAGATGCGTTACGAACCGCGTTCCACTGCTTGAATAATAAGAGATGAGATTACATTTATTTGAACACTGATTAGTCTTCCAACAAAGAGATAAACAAAACGGAAATCATCAGAAAAATACACTGTCGTTATTATACGCTCGCGATGGGAAAATGATTGCGCGAGTCATTGGGGTGAAAGGCAGCGCTAGGGCTTTCCGGACGCCCAGCGTTACAATAGTTCATCTGGCCGTACAGGGTAGTAACTCTAAATGTCCAGAGAACCGCCAGGGCGTACATGTACTGTTCCGATCTTTGTGGCACTTCTGGGCACAGCGGGAGGTAAATCAATCTCAACCAGCCTACTGCACCAGTGTCTGGTCAGAAACCTTCTGGTTCAACAACTCACCATTAACCAATCCACAGGTCACATTGGTCCGAAAGTCGATTAAAACAAAGAAATACAATTCACATTTTGTAGGAAATAATTTGTGTCTTTTTTCAAACTGATGTATTCCTTTTGAACAGCTTTTCAATGGAGCTGGCTATCTTGTTGTCCAGATTTGCTTGTTGGTGCATGATACACACCGGGGCCAAAACACTAACTAACTCTTCCAGGAGTACATGTTTACGTGATGGAGACAGCAGACAGTGCTATGGGCATATGGTGCTCCATTAGGGCTTTGACTTTTGCCCAAAAATCATATTCGAAGTTTGTTTGTTTATTAATATTCGAATATATTCGAACATTTATTAATAATATTTTGACCATTAAATGCCTTCAGTAAGACCTGGATTGGGCTTCGAGAGGTTTGTTTACCGGCGTTGCTATGGTTACCGGTCCTGCGTGTTCCGACGGTTTATTAGGTTTCTAATAAATCGCTGTCTAATCAATACTTCATTCACTGCCTCTTCCGTGGTCATTACAATATTATGAATAGACTGCGTGGGGTTCTCCGATGTCTCTCCCTCTTGGCCTGCCCATAACAGGTTCCAATATTAAGGGCTGCCTAATATTCGTTCGAATTTTGATTTATTTTTTGATATTCGAATTATATTCGAATAACGAAGTTCGGAGTCAAAGCCCTATGCTCCATACATACACGGTATGGAGACAGTGCTATGGACCCACGGTGCTCCATACATGCACGGTATGGGACAGTGCTATGGACCCACGGTGCTCCATACATACACGGTATGGGACAGTGCTATGGACCCACGGTGCTCCATACATGCACGGTATGGGACAGTGCTATGGACCCACGGTGCTCCATACATGCTATATTAAATGTGATCCATTGTTGCTGCATAAAGAAGCTAGGCAGTGGACACTTGCATTGAGGACCCAATCCTGCTCAAACTGGTTGTCCACTTTCCAGATGTCCTTTGATTACAATTAATTCCCAGACACGTGTCCTGGAAACGTATTCCTTCAGAGTAGGGCTACAGGGGGTCACATGGCTCACATGGCTCATCAGGACAGCGGGACGCAGTGACACACAAGGCCGAACCCACGCGGCGCGAGTCGATGGATTCCAGGCCCAATGCATTTTGGAAGTGTCCACACTTCCAAAATGCCTCATTAAAGATGCTGAATAAACGGATGTGCCGTCGTATCTCGCCTCTAGTGGTTCAAACAGAACGGATCACCTGAAACCGTGACCTTTGCTCCTCAAGACACAAGCCCATAATGACTAGATCGAGTCAGGCATCTTTCCCTTCAACACACACAAAGGCCCCACGTCTCCAGAACACTTGCGGACGTATTCATTAGCCTGAGGCTCTTGTCGGCGTTACCTGGTCGTAGTTGTCGTGCCCGTGGAAGAAGGGTTCCTTCCTGAAGATCATACTGGCCAGCATGCAGCCCAAACTCCACATGTCCAGGCTGTAGTCGTACATCTGCAAATCAGAACCCACGATTAGGACTCATACAACCCCAATAGGGGTGTAACGATTCATGCGATGCATCGATGAATCCATTGTCAGTCCTACCGATTCAACTAAATCGATCTGCTAAAATAAATAAATAGAATGAATCGCTTTGCTTCACCAATAATCAATATAAATGCCTTAAAATCGTATGAATCGATTATGATTAATGTTTTAAGACTTAGTTTACACGTTTATTTTGTGAAGTGCAGCTCGGTAATCCGTTGTAATTGTCCTTGAATCGAATCGCCAACTACTGAATCGTTAATCGAATCGAATCGTCTGAAGCCAAAGATTCACACCCCTAATCCCCAATTAATTACCTTTCATTCGACAGTGCTGGAATCTAAAAAGGGTTTTTAATAGTGAGCAGTCAGTTGTACCCTGGGATGGGATTTCCCCCTGCTACTATCTGGTCACCAATCTTTTCTTGGCTGCCCCTTAATAGAAACCAAGATGGTTTCCCAAGGCACGAGACCTAATGGCCAAAGCATGCCCCTCTGTGGCTCTGCCGGCTTGTTTTGGCCCTGACTGAGTATCAGCCAGCCCCCACTGCAACCCCGTGTCATCCTAGCAGGCCGCGGGTCCCTCTTAAAATAGGAGTGATGCGACCCTTCATGACCAGATCGAGACAAAACACGAGCGACCCGCCAACCAGGCTTCATCAACACACGATCCACATGTTGGGCTTCATAACCACACTATCCACATGTGTGTTAGGATTCATTAACACACCAGCCAAATGTATGAGTCTTCATCAACATACTAGCCACATGTATGGGCTTCATTAACACACCAGCCACATGTGTTGGGCTTCATAAACACACCAGCCACATGTGTTGGGCTTCATTAACACACCAGCCACATGTTGGGCTTCATAAACACACCAGCCACATGTTGGGCTTCATAAACACACCAGCCACATGTTGGGCTTCATTAACACACCAGCCACATGTTGGGCTTCATGCTTCATTAACACACTAGCCACATGATTTATGCTTCATAAACACACTAGTCACATGTGTGTTAGGATTCATTAACACACTAGCCAAATGTATTAGTCTTCATCAACATACTAGCCACATGTGTTGGGCTTCATTAACACACCAGCCACATGTTGGGCTTCATAAAACACACTAGCCACATGATATATGCTTCATTAACACACCAGCCACATGAGTTATGCTTCATTAACACACTAGCCACATGATTTATGCTTCATAAAACACACTAGTCACATGATTTATGCTTCATAAAACACCCTAGTCACATGTGTAAGGCCTACAGTGTAGGCCTAACACTGATTGGTTCCCGCTGCCCGTTAGAGCACCAATAAAAACCAGTCGGACTGGATGGGCTGCAGAAACCTTCCGGGTGCAGCCCTAAACACACATGTCTCTGTGTGATGCATGTTGTGGAATTTTCCGGTGAAGTGTGGTCGATCACCTCCAGCCCCATGTTTGACTAGGCCGGTCATGGTTTCACCCCGTCCTCTCCAGGTAGGCCTAGGGTTTGTGGTCGGGCGTGCGGTCCGCCTGGAGCCTCACCTGGTAATCTACGAGCAGCTCGGGTCCCTTGAAGTACCGGGACGCCACCCTGACGTTGTACTCCTGGTTGGGGTGGTAGAACTCAGCCAGGCCCCAGTCGATCAGGCGCAGCTGGGAGGTCAGATTAGTGCGTTTAGTCACCGAGTCAACCTTCCCGTTTTGATCACAGGTGACTAAACGGACAAAAGACGGGTAAGGAGGAGCCCAGACCTACCTTTCTGTGTTCGTGGTCGATCATAACATTGTGTGGCTTCACATCTCTGTGCATGATGCCCATACTGTGGCAGTAATCCAGGGCCTGGGGGTCAGAGAACAGCGACATGAGGGAACGGCGCCACAACTCTTTAACCATGGCTTGGAACCTCATCCAGAGTGGACCCTAGCACCATGACCAAGTGTGGTTGCTTACCTTCAGGATTTCGTACATGTAGAACCGTATGTCAAAGTCGGAAAGGGTTTGATACAATTGCTGGAAAATAAACCGCCACACGATGCAAGTTTTAATTGTTAAATAATTCAACAATAATCTTCCTTTTAAAAATGTTACCAATATAGTTTACCAATATACAAAGACTGCTTTCATTCATACCTTAAAGTCTGTGTTGTTGACATGTTCAAAAACCAAAGCAGGAGTTCGGGACTAGGAAGGAAAAGACATCCAGATGAAATACACATACATTATGACCTGATAACTGCACCATGCGTCGGTGTAAAGGTCCTTACCACGGGATCCTTAATGATATCTAACAGTGAGATGATGTTGGGACCACCCCTTAAGTTCTCCAGGATCTTGATTTCTCTCTTGATTTTCTTTTTCTTAACCGGCTAGGGAGACACGGGTGTGAGACACAGTATTTTAACTTCAATATTAGAAAGTGCTGAACGATAACCTTGTTTATGAGGATGGCCAAACGGTGAGATGTCCGTCCGTCCGTCCGTCTCCCTACCTTTAGAATCTTCACCACTACTTTCTCGTTGTTCGTGATGTTAATGGCCTCAAACACTTCACTATATTTCCCTCGGCCCAGTTTTCTGACCAGCTGGTAGTCGTCCTGGTTCCTGGAAAGACGAAGAATTCGGGACTTGTTGCTAAACCAGCACAACGGACCAATAGAGAACCACCAACGCCACCAGGAGAGCCACCTTACCCCCATTCCACCACGTGGGACTCATAATCCCAGTATTCCCGGGGTCTCTGTGTGTTTACGTCCGGGTAAACTCGGGAGCGGCTTGGAACAGGCCCAGACATATTCTAGTAGGATCTTCACTAAAGCTCCTAGGAACACAAGACGTCAACCAGGTCAGTCCAGAAACATGCCTACACTACGTCCCCAGCCCTCAGAGCGCCGGGCGGGGGCGTTTGGAAGGAGATACGAGGTGGTCCGTACCTTGGAGTGGACCTCCAGGATGAGGGAAGGGTCAACAGGGGCTGCGATTCTTTAATCGTGAGAAATCTAAATGGACGTATCGGTATAAAAGGTGTTAGGGTCTGAATTGTTTTATTGCGTTATTCAGGTAATGTGAACTAGAAAACCGTACGCCTCATATCTAAAACAAATTAATGTAGATAGCCAGTTGCAAATAGTGAAATGATTCAAGGGATTGATAAATTAATCCTTAAGACAAGCAAGTGTGTAATTCATTTTAGTATCGTATTGAAAAAAGGCCCGACCTGAGAGTTAAAAGGTTCATCCAAGCAGTCTAATCAGGGGGTACAGGAGTCAATACAGTCATCACTGGGGTCCACCACAAAGCTCTGTCTCCTGGAACAGAAACACAGGGCGTCCAGGTCAATTAGGCACACCAGGTTGTTATAAGTCAACCTAGCCTTAATGAGAAGGTTATTGATACTAAGGCAAACACATCGATCACTTTAATAAACTAGATGATTTATCAGTTTATAACTGTATAAATAACTGCCTATGCTGCCCAAGTCCTCACTAACAGATTCAACAGAGGCTTCCTCTACGCCCCCAACACCTACCCTATCCCTCCCTCATATCTAACCCCTACCTCATATCCTACCGTACTCTCTCCATCCAACCCTACCGCCTACCCTAACCCCACATCATATCCTACCCTAACCCTACATCGTATCCTACCATTTCTCCTCCTACCCTAACCCTACTATCAAATGCCTACCGTCACCCTACTTTCTCCCTCCTAAACTGACCCTTCTCCCTACCTCCTAGTTACCCTAGCCCTACCTTCTTTCCCCAACACTACTCGCTACCTCCTATCCTAACTCTACCCTCTTCCTCCTACTTTAACCCTATTCACTACCTCCTACCCAAGACCAAACTCCCTCCTAAACTGAACATACTCTCTACCGTCAACTCTCCCTCTTACTTTAACCCTCTACCTCCTACCCCAATCTCTATCCTAACTATAATCTTGAACGCCTACCTTAACCATACTCTCTCTCTCTCTCTCTCCTAAACTTAACCTACTCTACCTCTTACCCTTATATTACTCTCTACCCCTCCAAGCATAGCCCTACCCTTGCCCTACTCTCTAACGCCTACCCTAACCCTATAATACCTACCCTAATCTCTCCCTCCTAAACTAAACCTACTCTCTAACTTCTACCCTCACCCTACTCCCTCCGTCCTACCCTTACCTTATTCTAGTTCCTACTTCAGCCCTAATATCTACCTCCAACACTTACCCTACTCCAACTCCTACCATCTACCCTAACCGTTTTCTCTACCCCTACAGAGGCCTCCCTAACAGGGGTAGCCAGCGGGCTGGACAGCTGGCTGGGCGCTAACGAGGACTAGTAGCTGGGCGCTAACGATAGCTAGTAGCTGGGAGCTAATGAATTAGCCTAGCGCGCTAGCTGGGCAAAAGCCGGTTGAAAGCGACAGGAGATTATGAGCTTAATTGTTGACACATCGAGGAAGTGTGGCGGATAGGAAGACCGACCAATGTCTTAAAATAGGGTCGTCTGGAGAGCCACACGTCGTGGGAACTTTTTACTTTGAAGAATTTATGACACAATGCAGAAAAAACGCTAAGCTAGCAGGCTAAGAGTGACTAGCTGGTTAGCTCGCTGACAACGCCTTCAGCTCCTATAAATACTGGAGCTCCGCCGCCGCAGAGCCGCCGCGCCGCAGAGCCCGACGCAGTCCCACCCCGCCGCTAAACCACGGCCAGGCACACACATCCACGGTGAATCACATACACGGAGATCATCGGTCGAATTAGGAGATGTGTTTTACCTCTCAACGTTGTGGGGATGTCAATATGGCGATGCTTAGGATCAAGAGCTTAGTGCAAAGACCACTTCCTGAGGAGGGCGCTGTGCCGCTCTTCTTCATGTGTGGACGGCGGCCCCCCTGCTGCCACCAACAGGTCTATCGCAGGGAGGACTTCTCCATCTGCAGGCCGATTTATTTTTATAACATCTAGATATCATCACCATCTCGCGAAAACAAGGGGAGGTGGTGGGAGAGCGCCGAGACAATTCACGCTTCCGCTTTTGACCTCTTCATAGTTTCAATTATTGCATATGCACATCAATGCACCAGTTCATATCCTTCACATAAGTCAGCTCATGCAGAATCTGCTGCAACATACCTATTAAAGTGAGATTCTAGAAGGCAAAAGTGATACAATAGAATAACAGTAGTGGCTTTATACATACTTAACTATGAGCTGCCCTTCTTCATTGTTCATAAGTCAAAATCATAATTTGTTTAGTTATATTGTGTTTCACTGTTTACTTTGGGATTGCACTTTGGTTACCGCACCAGGATCCAGAGAAGAGGCCCCATTGGACCACTATCTGCTCCCCAGACAGAACAATGTCATGTTTCTTTAACCTACAGCACACACACACAGAACTGTCAAGATGTCAACCGACCGCATCTCCAACAGGAAGCTGGTAACCATAAACTATAGCTCTCAAAATAAACCTGCTTGAGGTTTGGTCTAATGTAGGCCTACTGCTGTTCAGCTGTTTATTTGTGAAGCACTTGTTATTAAGAACAATTCATCGAAGGCACCCCTGATTTAACGCATGGTTTGAAGCAAAGGTGGTCTGCTCAGGTGGTCTGCAGGGTGGAGGTCTGTCTCAGGTGGTCTGCAGGGTGGAGGTCTGTAGGGTGGAGGTCTGTCTCAGGTGGTCTGCAGGGTGGAGGTCTATAGGGTGGAGGTCTGTAAGGTGGAGGTCTTTAGGGTGAAGGTCTGTCTCAGGGGGTCTGTAGGGTGGAGGTCTGTCTCAGGTGGTCTGCAGGGTGGAGGTCTGTAGGGTGGAGGTCTGTCTCAGGTGGTCTGCAGGGTGGAGGTCTATAGGGTGGAGGTCTCAGGGGGTCTGCAGGGTGGAGGTCTATAGGGTGGAGGTCTTTAGGGTGAAGGTCTGTCTCAGGTGGTCTACAGGGTGGAGGTCTGTCTCAGGTGGTCTGCAGGGTGGAGGTCTGTAGGGTGGAGGTCTGTCTCAGGTGGTCTGCAGGGTGGAGGTCTATAGGGTGGAGGTCTGTAAGGTGGAGGTCTTTAGGGTGAAGGTCTGTCTCAGGGGGTCTGCAGGGTGGAGGTCTGTCTCAGGGGGTCTGCAGGGTGGAGGTCTGTCTCAGGGGGTCTGCAGGGTGGAGGTCTATAGGGTGGAGGTCTGTCTCAGGGGGTCTGCAGGGTGGAGGTCTATAGGGTGGAGGTCTGTCTCGGGGTCTGCAGGGTGGAGGTCTATAGGGTGGAGGTCTGTCTCGGGGTCTGCAGGGTGGAGGTCTGTAAGGTGGAGGTCTTTAGGGTGAAGGTCTGTCTCAGGTGGTCTGTAGGGTGGAGGTCTGTCTCAGGTGGAGGGCCTGCCTGACACAACACCAACTGAAGGTGCTTCCAGGCTAGTTAGCTAGCACTAGATAAGGGACTCAGTGTATGGTTGTGATGATTCAGTGCAGTCTGTGGGTTTTCCCCCTATGTCCCCGTACTGCTGGCGTGTTGCTGCCGGCTGCACACCCGACCTTCCAGAGCGCTTTGAATCTCCCTCTGTGGCCAATCGATTAAAACTTGAATATTTTGACTTACTTTCGAATAATTACATTTGATACGAAGTGATGATTATAACTCACTTGTGTTGAGTGAGTGGATTTGGTGCAGTGTGATCACGCTGCTATTTTGAAGGTGTTTAAGGGACTTCCAGCTGTTGACTCATAGGAAACTAAATCCAAAATAGTTTGTCTCAGTTGAGGTTATTATGAGCCTCAAAGTCATCAGACACAATTTCACAAAAAAATAAGAAATCGCTTAGCTTACTAAAAAAACTATTTTATTTTCTGAGTGTATAGCATGATACAAAAACGTAGAAAGGTCTTTTTGCAGAAGTTATTGTAACAGGACATTTGTATTAGTAATAATGTGATTCACTGGTCGGGTTTTATAGGTTTTGATGGTTCAAAATCTGAAATCCATCTGTTAATGTTCTACTGCAGATATGTCTCAAAAGGACAAAGAAAGAAAAAAAGGTTTAAAATGTATTTTTCTCAGGCAGAGAAAAAATTCATTAGCCTCATGAATTATGAAATAAAAATAAATTACAAAAAGCAATGCTAAATGATACAATACCAGGAAGGAATATAAAAACAAAACACAATGTATATAATGTATGACCAATCAGAAAGCCGTATAAAGTGTGAATCTTTCATTGAAGTGAGATTATGCTGGAATTTGTTTTATTTTCTTAATTCTTCCAGATTGCTGTACACATCGCCTTGTACTCCATGCAATTCCTAAAGAAATGAGCAACAGAAAAATAGGATTACTTATTACTATCTGACTAAATATATCAAATCATTTGTAGTCAATGAATGCATAATAGAAGCATAAAATAACATGTGCTTCTGTTGTTCACCTGGTAAGGAGACTCAGGGATCTCTGCCATCTTTCTCTTTGCCAATGACGGTGCTTGCTTCGGTCTACCTGTGGTGAAGTTCAACGAGACAAAGGGATAAGTTACGAAGTTAAGCGCTACACCTCCACCTCGCTCCGCTGCAGTCACATGTCCTTGTCCTCTACCATTATTGGAATCACGGTTGCCTCTTTTCCTCTGGTAGAGGACCAAACAGAGCAGGGAGAAACATACGAGGAGAGTCAGGGCGATATCACAGGAGAGGATCCATGTCACAGAGCCCATGTCTGTCTGGGAGCAGGAGCTACAGTCTGGGAATACACAACACACCCAGCGCAGGACTTTAGTACAGGACTTTTCTTTACATGCACCCCCTGGAACAGAAACAAGCCATCCCATTTCAAACAATAGTTGCAGTAGGCCTATTAGTACTAATATAAGTCCTTGTGTGTGTAAAACTACTCACCGATCAAGGAGTTAGCATCACAAAGAGTTTTAGACATGTTTTTAAGGGTGTAATTAGGAGACTTTGTTATGTGTCTAGATCCCTGGTCGTCCCAGGCGATTTCCCTCGGAGCCCCTTATCATGGGTCTGAAGAGTCAAGTTGGA
>NC_082387.1:26418415-26470915 GCF_031168955.1 Gadus macrocephalus
CCGTCTGCTCATTAACTGACGCTTACTGCTTCAGACTTCATAACTTGGTCAATATTTTATCGTTAACCTCAATTCAAAGGTTTAACAAATCAACACACTTGTATCTTCAATATCTGGTAACAGAATTTCGATTACCTTTATACTTTTTCTAAATCACTAAGTTCCATGCCGGCTGGTTTTCCGTTGGATTGAGTTACGCTGAGGTTAGAGCGCGACGACGTTGTCTGATTGGGTGATTTTTTCCCGCCCAATTGGACTAGTTTTAATAACGTTAGAATGGGAAAATTAGCAATAGGCGAGCACATACAATTTCGCTGGTTTAAAAAAGAACAGGCGGGATTATTATAATTCTTTCTACAAACATCAATCAATACCATACCTTTCATATGGCATATAGTTTGTGCCGCTAGTTCCACTATTACTTCAGCTAGGCTACTACAACTACTTTAGCTACTAGTACTACTTAAGCAACTACTACTACTTCAGCTGCTACTACTACGCTCATTGCTACTACTACTACTACTACTACTACAACAGGTAGTACCACTACTACCTTCCAGCTTTGACAGTATTACAGTTTAGCTTCCAGCTTTTGTAACAATATATATCAGATTTTTTAACTGAAGAATCTGCAAGATTTACATCTTGCAGATTTTTCAGCAGTGCAGGGCAATGCATTTGACCTTTCCGATTCTTCAGTTAAATACCTTTTACACATCTGCATTTTTATCAATGCTTTGCGCTTTTCATTCAGCTGTCATTTATTTGGTCCAACCAATGAATTGCTTTCAAATGGTGTGCATGTTTACACTGTTTATTTCATTTAGACTTTTGAACTCTGTTCAAATCCATTCACTTGATTTAAGCCATTTAGAATTTTTATTAAAACATATTTTCAACCCGACTTTGTACTACAGCACTCACCGCATTTTCTGCAGAAATGCTTTTGTAGTTAAGTATGGTGTTATTAAATAGAACACATGGAGTAAATCTCTTTCAGTCTCAATTCTAACATCTTTATCAATCTCCCGTCAAACATCTCATTTAGCATATTTCTTTAGCGCTTCGGTTGCAGTTTAAGAAAAAAGTTCACTATAACTATCTTACTTTGTCTGAATGTCTCTCATCCTCTCATCCTTCTTTCATTCCTAACTTTTTAAATTATTCACGGGTGAAATTATTTCCATAACGTTCTTAAAATGATCTGTATTTGTGAAGATAGTTCACAGATGCTTAAACAGGCCTAGATTAAGGCAGAAGCCTATAGATTTTGAATTGGTCAATTTGATTAGTTTTTTAAAAATATTCTATCCTATGTCTCCCTTCTCCGTTATCACATGGAAAGACGAAAAGGAAACTTGTCGAAAATATAAGGTTTATCAAAGGGAGGGAAGCAGAAAGAATGGTCGGAAACTTTCAGCGACAAGCTGGTGTGGGCGTGGCCCATACGTTGTCTGCTCGATACTCTATATAAAACCATTGGCGGCAGCATGGAGCAGATCATACACAGTACACACACAGTGAGGGATCAGAGAGACAACGCTCTGACCTGGAACACAGTCGGCAGCTGAAGACAGAAGATGCACTGGGAGAAATGTGAGTCGACATGTTATTCATTCATCTTCTTTGTTGACATTTGTCTCTGGGTCTCAGCTGACAGATGGACTACTGCAGGAGCCCGGGTCTAATGAAAAACATTCTTAGGATTCATCTTGTTTTTGACATGACATTCCTATTATTATTATTATTATTATTAATAATAATAATAATAATAATAATGATGATGACGTCAATCTGTTTAAATGGCCAATTGGGGAAACCCTGACGTAGCGCTGCCGTTATTTCACTTCCCGTTTTAACAAGTGTCTGGATTTCAAAAGAAGTAATAGTTATTGTATAACTTGTATTTGGATGGGGTGAATACAGAATCGTCTGCAGGCGACATTCTTCTATTTGTCGTCCACTCGTGTATTTTCCTCGGTCGGATTACAGTAAGAGAACAGCGGACTCGGTTTCGTGAATTTTATGCAAATCCTCGGGGTGAAAGTCCGGGAAGCACCCGTCCTGTTATGGTTTCTCATCGGTAACCTTTCCACCAAACGGGTCAGGGGACCAGCGTGGAATCCCCTCCGCCCACGGGCGGGGCGGCGGGCTGGCCAGGGCTTTACGCACTACCGCGAACTACCTTTACGCCGTTTACCTTACAACTCTCTTACCTCAACCTTCCGTACCGCACACTACTGGGCAGGCTTCCCTGTGCCCTTTAGCAAATGTTACCTCGCTCTCTCCCGACTCTCTATCACGTTGACATTTGATTCTCTTAAATGTCAGGTGAAGTGTATCTTCACATGTGCTTTTCCCATCACATGCTGTGGGTTAGACCCTTGTTGGCAGATTACATCTTCAGTATGCGTGACGAATCAATGGCATTTACTTTAAAAGACTGAGCAGGGAGAAGGGAGACTTGAGGTCGGACTTTACAATTGATCATCTAATATGCATAGCAGTGTCACTCCCATTCTATAACTATGAGTCACGAATGAAATATCTCTTTACAAAACGCTTAATGGACGAGGAGCGTTCAATGTGTCGGGATGAGGATCTGTTGTTAAAAGAGCCTGTAGGCCTATTGACCACCACTCTTTAGACCATAGATCAGAATAACTCTTAAAATAAAGACGATAGCTAACACTGAAAATACAAAGTTGTTTTGAGAGGCAGGATTACGGCATCATATAATTCACCAAGAAATATTAGTTTTTTCAACACAAACAATCGATGTGATTTTCATTTTTCATTTTTTATTAAACCCTGCACATCATCATTATTATTATTTTTCCCTGGACCATAAAACTTCTGTTTCCTTGGAGATAACATATTTGAGAGTTATGACTCTTCTTCATTATTTATCAATGATAATTTGCCTACCATGACGATATTGTTGTTAATGTGATGCGTTAATCAAATCTTTATTAGCCTATATTAAAGTGTCATACAGAGAAGGGATGGGGGAAAGAAATCCATTTGTGTCGGATTTGGATTTTTTTGCTTCCGCAATACTTCAAAAGTACAAGTATATATACATTTTGTAAAAATTGCCCAGTCCTATTGAGGGGGATATAGTCACTTTCCGTTAACAACGTTCTGTTCTGTTTATATACATTTAAACAATTACCTGTAGAACACAACAAAAAATTGTAACATCGCAATATTAACTAGGGATGCATGTCTCTTATTGTATTATTTCGGTGCTCAAAACTCTGTAATTCGTATCGTAAGGCGCCTGCCGGTTGCCACCCTATACACACAGAGCCCCGAACACGTAAACAAAGACATGTGTCTGAATAGAAACGAATTGGGAAACTCCGGTAGTCCTCGAAATGAAAAGCAGCAGCCTACACATCACTGCGCATGCACTGCTAACGTGAACAGTTCCACCCCCCTGGTGTAACACCAGCATGTGTGTAGGGGGGGGGGGGGGGGGGGGAGAAATGGGGGAGCGCTCTATGTCAGCACGAGACCAAAGGGCTGACGTACCCCGGGCAGGAAGAGGTGGGGTTTAGCATGGTGAGCGTAACGGAGCGAGGCAGGAAGCAGAAGACGAGCCGTGGTGACACCATCCCAGAACCACCAGTCCCTCGTGGAAGAGGTGTCTCGGTTCTCTCCGTGGTTCCACACGGCGTGGAAAGGTGTCTGCGGCGTTCGCTTTCACTCTCCCCAAAGTCCCAGGCTTCCAGACGTACCTTAGAAGTGGTCTCTGGGGGCATGATGATGGAAATGCCGTCATGGTTTTGATCATGCTGAGGGTTGAGCTAGTGATCATTCCTCACCCGTTACATCCTGAAAACAAAGATCATACGTACACAACATACAACCTGCAACAGTATAGATCCTAATTATTTTGTGGACCTCATCTTCTTAATGTCATCTCAAGTGGATCTTCATCTTCTAAATGACATTATCGCATGTGGATCTTCATGTCCTGAATGTCATCATTGTCCTGTGATTCCTCATGTACTCATTCTCCTGTGATTCTTCATGTCGTCATTCTCTTCTGATTCTTCATGTCCTCATTCTCCTGTGATTCTTCATGTCTTCATTCTCCTGGGATTCTCCTGTGATTCTCCATGTCCTCATTCTCCTGTGATTCTCCTGTGATTCTTCATGTCCTCATTCTCCTGTGATTCTCCATGCCCTCATTCTCCTGTGATTCTCCTGTGATTCTTCATGTCCTCATTCTCCTGTGATTCTCCTGTGATTCTCCATGCCCTCATTCTCCTGTGATTCTTCATGTCATCATTCTCCTGTGATTCTCCATGTCCTCATTCTCCTGTGATTCTCCTGTGATTCTTCATGTCCTCATTCTCCTGTGATTCTCCTGTGATTCTCCATGCCCTCATTCTCCTGTGATTCTCCTGTGATTCTTCATGTCCTCATTCTCCTGTGATTCTCCTGTGATTCCCCATGCCCTCATTCTCCTGTGATTCTCCTGTGATTCTTCATGTCCTCATTCTCCTGTGATTCTCCATGTCCTCATTCTCCTGTGATTCTCCTGTGATTCTTCATGTCCTCATTCTCCTGTAATTCTCCTGTGATTCTCCATGCTCTCATTCTCCTGTGATTCTCCTGTGATTCTTCATGTCCTCATTCTCCTGTGATTCTCCATGTCCTCATTCTCCTGTGATTCTTCATGTCCTCATTCTCCTGTGATTCTCCATGCCCTCATTCTCCTGTGATTCTCCTGTGATTCTTCATGTCCTCATTCTCCTGTGATTCTCCTGTGATTCTCCATGCCCTCATTCTCCTGTGATTCTCCTGTGATTCTTCATGTCATCATTCTCCTGTGATTCTCCATGTCCTCATTCTCCTGTGATTCTCCTGTGATTCTTCATGTCCTCATTCTCCTGTGATTCTCCTGTGATTCTCCATGCCCTCATTCTCCTGTGATTCTCCTGTGATTCTTCATGTCCTCATTCTCCTGTGATTCTCCTGTGATTCCCCATGCCCTCATTCTCCTGTGATTCTCCTGTGATTCTTCATGTCCTCATTCTCCTGTGATTCTCCATGTCCTCATTCTCCTGTGATTCTCCTGTGATTCTTCATGTCCTCATTCTCCTGTAATTCTCCTGTGATTCTCCATGTCCTCATTCTCCTGTGATTCTCCTGTGATTCTTCATGTCCTCATTCTCCTGTGATTCTCCTGTGATTCTTCATGTCCTCATTCTCCTGTGATTCTCCTGTGGTTCTCCATGTCCTCCTGTGATTCTCCTGTGATTCTTCATGTCCTCATTCTCCTGTGATTCTCCTGTGATTCTCCATGTCCTGGATCCACAGCACCGAAGGAAAAGCTGTGCTACCCTCCGCCCACGGTGAAGGAGCTCCTGGAGCAGAAGAGGAAGCGGGAGGCTCTGTGTGAGGATCCTTCAGAGGGTCAGTCCTGCTCGCTGGCAGGAACCAGCCCTGAGGCCTTCACTGCACCGCCGGTACGACCCGCTTCACTCCCTCACTCACATACACACTCTCTCACTCCCTCCCTCACTCACACAATCACACAGTCACTCACTTACTCACTCACTCACTGACTCACTCTCAGACACACAATCACTTACTCACTCACTCCATCCCTCACGGCGGACTGACTGACTGCCTGATTGACCGACTGCCTGACTGACTGACTCAGTAGTATTCACTGGATGACCAGGAGTTGTCAGCCTGTGTGTGTAACCCTCTCGTTGTTCTGCCTGCAGAGCTCCTCAGCAGCCCAGCCCACGAGTTCTACAGGTAAGGAACGGTTCCACTAGAGAAGGTATCGGAGACACTGTTCCCAAAAGAACGAAACCACCGCTAGAAGAAAAGAGAAAGCGAAAAACGTGTTTCACGTCTAGTGTTACTATCAGTCTTTGACCTGTGTGTTGTAAACATACAAGGACCCAGTCCGTTTGATTCTGGTGTGTGGGACCCATTCTGGAGATAACCCATGTGACCCCCCCCCAGGGGCCCCAGCCGGCTACCCAGACATGGCCCTGAGCGAGCAGCAGTGGGCCCCGTCCGCAGAGAGCTACTACGGCCCTGGGTCTCTGTGGACCACCTACCCGGCCCCGGCCGGCTACAGCCTCCCGCTGGAGGGGTACCAAGCCACCGCCATGCCCCACACATACGTAAGCCCTGTCCTCAGCCGTCGCAGAGGGCCCCTTCATAGAGGGCCCCTTCGTAGAGGGCCCCTTCGTAGAGGGCCCCTTCGTAGAGGGCCCCTTCGTAGAGGGCCCCTTCGTAGAGGGCCCCTTCGTAGAGGGCCCCTTCGTAGAGGGCCTCTTCATAGAGGGCCCCTTCATAGAGGGCCCCTTCGTAGAGGGCCCCTTCGTAGAGGGCCCCTTCGTAGAGGGCCCCTTCGTAGAGGGCCCCTTCGTAGAGGGCCCCTTCGTAGAGGGCCTCTTCATAGAGGGCCCCTTCGTAGAGGGCCCCTTCGTAGAGGGCCCCTTCGTAGAGGGCCTCTTCATAGAGGGCCCCTTCATAGAGGGCCCCTTCGTAGAGGGCCCCTTCGTAGAGGGCCCCTTCGTAGAGGGCCTCTTCATAGAGGGCCCCTTCGTAGAGGGCCCCTTCGTAGAGGGCCCCTTCGTAGAGGGCCTCTTCATAGAGCGCCCCTTCATAGAGGGCCGCTGCTAGTCCAAAACAATGTAATATTGTAACGTAAGTACTAGGGCAGTCACTGCGCTCTTATTGTGGAGCCATCGTGCTTCTAGTCCGACTGTCTGGACCCTGGATTGCCTCAATAGCTGCAGCCGAGGATTGAAAGCTTCCACAAAAATGTTCTGATGCTGAATAATTACACTGTATTACAATAGTAGTAATATTACAAAAGTCAAGGTATTGAATCGTATGACAATAGCACGAAAGTAAAAACATTGTATTTTTTTTAGGGGTGGGCAAGTTAACGCGATAATTACGCTTTAACTCAATCTTGTTTTAACGCGATTAATACCAATGATGCATCAACGGGCGTCCTTTTTTACTTTAATTTTGAAAGGTTTTGCCTACAGATTGTCAACATTCATATCAGAAATCATTTTGGTTTTTCTATTAAATCACACATTCAGTAAGTGACCCACACTGAGTGAGTCAATAAAACTCCCTCAAGATCACTTGGCCTAGTTTTTGCTCATTAAGTATGCTTATTTGGTATGAATGATAATTTGTCATAATTTGTCATCATTTTATTTAAATTAACTCAGCATACTATGTGACTAATCGCAGCTTAATTGCCCAGCCCTAATTTTATTACAATAGCACTTAAGTTCAAGCACTGTATTTTATTACACTTTATGTTACAGTATTATATTGCATTAGACTGGTACTTACGTGGCAGTATTGTATTTCATTACAATAGTACTTGCGTTACAGTATTATAGATGTGTATGTGACTACCTCTACTGTAGTATCACCCTCCTGTGTGCTGCGTGATGTGGGCCTTACTGAGCAGGACTCTATCATCACCTCCCTCCGCTCCCCAGCAGTGCTCTGCAAAGGACGCCGCTCCAGGGCCCTTCTGGCCCCCAGACGTCGCCCCGGGCCCCGGCCCCGGCCCCCAGCTGGTCCCCCAGGGGCTGGACCCCCAGCTGGACCCCCAGCTGGACCCCCAGGGGCTGGCCGAGGCCAGGCAGACGGTCCGGGAGATGGACTACACCCGGCAGGACGAGGACGGGGACACGTGAGTCTGCCGGCCTGGACACAGGATGTAGAGACACATTATGATATACATTATCTATAGAATCATGATGTAGAGACACGTTATGATATACATTATCTATAGAATCATGATGTAGAGACACGTTATGATATACATTATCTATAGAATCATGATGTAGAGACACGTTATGATATACATTATCTATAGAATCATGATGTAGAGACACGTTATGATATACATTATCTATAGAATCATGATGTAGAGACACGTTATGATATACATTATCTATAGAATCATGATTTATAGACACAGGATGTAGAGACACATTATGATATACATTATCTACAGAATCATGATTTATAGATACAGGATGTAGAGACACGTTATAATATACATTATCTACAGAATCATGATTTATAGACACAGGATGTAGAGACACATTATGATATACATTATCTACAGAATCATGATTTATAGATACAGGATGTAGAGACCCGTTATGATATACATTATCTATAGAATCATGATGTAGAGACACATTATAATATACATTATCTATAGAATCATGATTTATAGATACAGGATGTAGAGACACATTATGATATACATTATCTATAGAATCATGATTTATAGATACAGGATGTATCAACACATTATAATATACATTATCTATAGAATCATGATTTATAGATACAGGATATATAGATACATTATAATAAATACATTATCTATTGAATCATGATTTATAGATACAGGATATATAGATACATTATAATAAATACATTATCTATAGAATCATGATTTATAGATACATGATGTTTAGATACATGACATATAGATACTTTACATATATATACATGATATAAAGATACATGATATATAGATACATGATACATAGATACATGATATATCGATTCATGTTTTTACCCATGGGTAAGAGGACCATCCTTTAGCACCACTCAAAGCTCTTAGAAGACTCTAGAGAGCGAGATGAACATCATGTCGTACGTACATGCTCCTGTCAGATACTGACACATTGTTTTACACATTGTGGTTTGATTTAAAGGTCACAAACTAATCATTGGTTCCTTTTTTTTCGATAACGGCCATAGAAACAAGGAGATGTAAATGTCCTTTCGAGAGAAATCTCGGTTATGTGAGTGAAAGTATGAGTCAGCCGTCGGCTTTACAGGTTAATAGAAACTCTGACTAAGCGCTTAGAGACTAACCCCGGCCGTTCTCAGGACAGGGAGCTCCGGGGACGACGCTCAGAGGGGTTTCCACCATTCGTTTCTGTCTTAGGTTTTCCTTTCCCGGCCACTGAGCCTGAACCGTGTTCTCGTCTCCTCAGGATCCTGCACATCTACTCGGCCAAGGGCCTCCGCGAGTGCGCCTACGCCGCTGCGGAGAAGCTCCGGGGCCTCGGCCGTCTGGACGCCAGGGAGCACAAGGGCAAGGTGCACCCCCACCCCCCCCGACCCCCAGAGCGTCCACAGCCTGCGTGTCCTCTCTGTGAGAGAGCTGTCTAACAGTGTGTCTGTGTCCCAGACCGCTCTGCTGGTGGCCGTGACCGCCAACCAGCCGCAGATCGCCCTGGACCTGCTGTCGCTCGGGGCCGACGTCAACGCCTGCGACGTCAACGGGCAGACGCCGCTGCATCTCGCCGCCAGCAGCGGCTTCCTCGCCGTGCTGCAGGTAGAGTCCGAGTAGGAATGTAGTAGTAGTAGTGATGTTAGTAGTAGTAGTAGTAGTGGTAGTGGTGGTTGGTACTGGTAGTGATGATTGGTAGTGATAGTGGTGGTGGTAGTGGTGGTAGTAGTAGTAGTAGTAACTAGTAGTAGTGGTGGTAGTAGTGGTAGTAGTGGTTGTTGTAGTAGTAGTAGTAGTGGTAGTAGTAGTAGTGATGGTTGTAGTAGTAGTGGTAGTAATAGTGGTAGTAGTAGTGGTAGTAGTAGTAGTAGTAGTAGTAGTAGTGGTGGTAGTAGTAGTAGTAACTAGTAGTAGTGGTGGTAGTAGTGGTAGTAGTGGTAGTAGTAGTAGTGGTAGTAGTAGTAGTAGTAGTATTAGTAGTAGTGGTTGTTGTAGTAGTAGTAGTAGTAGTGATGGTTGTAGTAGTAGTGGTAGTAATAGTGGTAGTAGTAGTGGTAGTAGTAGTAGTAGTGGTGGTAGTAGTAGTAGTACTAGTAGTAGTAGTGGTAGTAGTAGTGGTAGTAGTAGTGATGGTAGTAGTACTAGTAGTAGTAGTGGTAGTAGTAGTGGTAGTAGTAGTGATGGTAGTAGTACTAGTAGTAGTAGTGGTAGTAGTAGTGGTAGTAGTAGTGATGGTAGTAGTACTAGTAGTAGTAGTGGTAGTAGTGGTAGCAGTAGTAGTGGTAGTAGTAGTAGTAGTGGTAGCAGTAGTAGTAGTAGTAGTAGTAGTAGTAGTGGTTGTTGTAGTAGTAGTAGTAGTAGTGGTAGCAGTAGTAGTGGTAGTAGTAGTAGTAGTGGTAGTAGTAGTAGTAGTAGTAGTAGTAGTAGTAGTAGTAGTGGTGGTAGTAGTAGTAGTAGTGGTAGTAGTAGTGGTAGTAGTAGTAGTAGTAGTAGTGGTTGTTGTAGTAGTAGTAGTGGTTGTTGTAGTAGTAGTAGTGGTTGTTGTAGTAGTAGTAGTAGTAGTGATGGTTGTAGTAGTAGTGGTAGTAGTAGTGGTAGTAGTAGTAGTAGTAGTAGTAGTAGTAGTAGTAGTAGTACTAGTAGTAGTAGTGGTAGTAGTAGTGGTAGTAGTAGTGATGGTAGTAGTAGTAGTAGTAGTGGTAGCAGTAGTAGTGGTAGTAGTAGTAGTAGTAGTAGTAGTAGTAGTGGTAGTAGTAGTGGTAGTAGTAGTAGTAGTAGTAGTAGTAGTAGTAGTAGTAGTGGTTGTTGTAGTAGTAGTAGTGGTTGTTGTAGTAGTAGTAGTGGTTGTTGTAGTAGTAGTAGTAGTAGTGATGGTTGTAGTAGTAGTGGTAGTAGTAGTGGTAGTAGTAGTAGTAGTAGTAGTAGTAGTAGTAGTAGTAGTGGTAGTAGTAGTAGTAGTACTAGTAGTAGTAGTGGTAGTAGTAGTGGTAGTAGTAGTGATGGTAGTAGTAGTAGTAGTAGTAGTAGTAGTACTAGTAGTAGTAGTAGTACTAGCAGTAGTGGTAGTAGTCGTAGTAGTAGTAGTAGTGGTTGTAGTAGTAGTAGTAGTAGTAGTGATGGTTGTAGTAGTATTAGTAGTAGTGGTAGTTGTAGTAGTAGTAGTACTAGCAGTAGTGGTAGTAGTCGTAGTAGTACTAGCAGTAGTAGTAGTAGAAGTAGGTTTTGTTATTAAATGAACTCATTACGCCTCATGCAGTATTTACTAACAGGGTGAAACGTGTTTCTTTAGGTCATCCTCTCCTCAGGACTCGCTGTGCAAATGGAAGCCTGCAATTTTGAAGGTATTGATATCAGTTAAAAATAACTTGAAGAACTTCTGTTAAGCTATGTGAGAGATACCCATTAGATCACAAGAACAGTGACATGTTATGAAGAGCTCCATCCCACTGTTACCAGAATAGAAAGAGGGGGTGTATACCCAGTAGCTTCTACAGGTGCATACCCAGTAGATCCCAGGTGTATACCCAGTAGATCCCAGGTGTATACCCAGTAGATCCCAGGTGTATACCCAGTAGATCCCAGGTGTATACCCAGTAGATCCCAGGTGTATACCCAGTAGATCCCAGGTGTATACCCAGTAGTGTCTCCAGGTCTCCGTCCAGGTGTGCTGACCCCAGGTGTAACCCCTCCCCTCGTCCCAACAGGTATGACCCCCCTCCACTGCGCGGCGGTGGCCCACTGCGCCAGCATCAGACCCCCGTCCGGGCCCCGGCCCCGGGACCCCGGCCTGCAGAGCCCTCCGGTGGACCGTCTGTCCTGCATCTACCTGCTGCTGAGCGCGGGAGCCTCGCTGGTCAGCCAGGTAACGCAGGACTGCTGAACCCTGAATCAGCCTGTAACCCCAGGACTGCTGAACCCTGATCAGCCTGTAACCCCAGGACTGCTGAACCCTGAATCAGCCTGTAACCCCAGGACTGCTGAACCCTGATCAGCCTGTAACCCCAGGACTGCTGAACCCTGAATCAGCCTGTAACCCCAGGACTGCTGAACCCTGATCAGCCTGTAACCCCAGGACTGCTGAACCCTGATCAGCCTGTAACCCCAGGACTGCTCAACCCTGATCAGCCTGTTACCCCAGGACTGCTGAACCCTGATCAGCCTGTAACCCCAGGACTGCTGAACCCTGATCAGCCTGTAACCCCAGGACTGCTGAACCCTGAATCAGCCTGTAACCCCAGGACTGCTGAACCCTGATCAGCCTGTAACCCCAGGACTGCTGAACCCTGATCAGCCTGTAACCCCAGGACTGCTGAACCCTGATCAGCCTGTAACCCCAGGACTGCTCAACCCTGATCAGCCTGTTACCCCAGGAATGCTCCTCCCTGAATCAGCCTGTAACCCCAGGACTGCTCAACCCTGATCAGCCTGTTACCCCAGGAATGCTCCTCCCTGAATCAGCCTGTAACACCAGGACTGCTCAACCCTGAATCAGCCTGTAAACTGAGGAATGCTCCTCCCTGAATCAGCCTGTAAACTGAGGACTGCTCATCCCTGTATCCAGGGCTTGATGAATAGTAGGCATTAAAGACGTTGCGGTTGGTGATCACTGTTAGAGGGCGATGGTGGCTCAGTAATAGTAATGGCTGGTATACAGATGGGGTTATTGGTGGAGGGTCACTAACTTGCGAGCCTTAAGCCTCCAGGATTCTGCCCCCAGTGTAAAAGTGGTTCAGGCCTTCAGCGTGACTCCCTGCCCATCCGAGCACCTAATACCAGAACTACAGCAACTTGATATTCAAATCAAGCCAATTAGCTTTTTATCACAGCCCAGTCACGCAGCACTCAGCCACTTTACATGAACCCCCCCCCCCCCCCCCCCCCACCCTAAAGGCCAAACTAAATCCCAATGGCACACACACCGACAAAATGGCAGTGTGAGTGTGTCTGTGTCAAAACTAGTATTGTGCTTGTCTTGCACAATAAGGTATAAGTACACAAACACATACTACTGTTCTAGGCTTTAATCTGGATGCAGTTAAACAGAGCCCTGCTGATTGATATAGCTGGGTCCTGAGCCAACGGTGGTACTAATCACCATAAAACCCGCCGCATGAGAGCAGTGCTCCGGCGGTCGCCTGCACCAACGTAACGGCGTCCTCTCCCTCTGTGTTTCTCCATCCGTCGCTCTACACAGTGTTTGACCAAACCGTACCTTCTGCCTTCTACCAGGAGATCAAGAGCAACATGACGGTGCTGCACGTGGCTGTGAAGGAGGGCAACATCGAGCTGGTCCGCTACCTGCTCCGGATCCCCCTGGCCAACAGGCAGGACTTTGTCAACATGAAGGTTTGTCCCCGAATGCGGCAGAACGAAACGCCGTCACTTCATCACGTTCACAGTTTCAGGGCTTTTTATTGCATGCGGCCCCAGGTACTGAGCTGTGTCTCGGTGCCCCCCCCCATGCGCAGGCTCACGGCCACACGGCTCTGCACATGGCAGCCAGTCTCCATGGCAACGCGCACCAGAAGGAAGCGCTGCAGCTGCTGCTTCGCGAGGGGGCGGACCCCAGCGTCCGCAACCAGGAGCACCTCCAGCCCGCTCAGATGCTCCAGAGAGGACCTGAGGGGGAGCAGGTGAGCCCCGAAACCCCCCCGAAACCCCCCCTAACCCAGAGACCCCCCTAACCCAGAGACCCCTAACCCAGAGACCCCCCTAACCCAGAGCCCCCCCTAACCCAGAGCCCCCCCTAACCCAGAGCCCCCCCTGGACCCAGAGACCCCCCTAACCCAGAGACCCCCCTAACCCAGAGACCCCCCTAACCCAGAGACCCCCCTAACCCAGAGACCCCCCTAACCCAGAGACCCCTAACCCAGACCCCCCTAACCCAGACCCCCCTGGACCCAGAGCCCCCCCTGGACCCAGAGACCCCCCTAACCCAGAGACCCCCCTAACCCAGAGACCCCCCTAACCCAGAGCCCCCCCTGGACCCAGAGACCCCCCTAACCCAGAGACCCCCCTAACCCAGAGACCCCTAACCCAGACCCCCCTAACCCAGACCCCCCTGGACCCAGAGCCCCCCCTGGACCCAGCCCAACAGGGACCAGAGCCCCTCCCCTCTGCAGTAGAGACATTAAATGAAGGCTCATCTCTTCCTTCCTTCCTTCAGCTGAAGCTCCTGCTGAGGAGGCGCGGAGTGACCGCCCGGCGCCCACGGTCCTCCTCTCAGGACCAGGTCTAACCAGAACGCCCCCCCCCCCCCCCACGTCCAACCGTCGGCCCACTGCACCCGGGGACGGTCGCCGGCGGACCGCGCCACTCACTGGTCCAGGCGGGGGAGTTTGGAGGATCTTCTGGAGCTTTCCTTAATTTATTGATCGGAATCTGATTATTGTTCAGATTGAGAACAACACAAGGTTGACGTGTGGGTCATTATGAATATGAGTTTTATTAGGATTACTTATGATAGAAAGGCTTTTCAGTGCAGAGCTGTTCTGCAGGCGAAACGTTAGAAGCTACGTCTAAGATAAAGGTTTGACGCATGTTAAACATGTTCTTTCAAGAATTTAGATCTGGTCAAATTGGTTAGCTCCAAGATTTGTGGGCTAACCATAGTGTTAATAATTGAACACTCTGATGTGTTTAAGTCTATACGGCGTTGATTTCTTTGAAATCGTTCTTATGACTCATATTAGTATTCATCATATTGATGAGGTAGTCATATTGATTGATGAACAATGCTTGTTTTGTTCATGTCATGTGTTCTTATATTAAGAATGCATGTCTGGGGATTCATTTGTGCTTTTTTACTATGTAAAGTTTTTTGCATACCTTGTTGTTGTGCAAAGAGGTGTTTTCCTGTGAAAAATGTCAAAAGATCCCAGGTACAAATGATACACATCACTGTATGAGTCACATTGCTGATCTTTAGTTGAGTCTTTTTTTTAAATCATCACTGTAATAAAGTACTGTCACATTGACTATAATGCCAAACCATGACACACAGTCAACCTCACTACCAGGAAAACCATGTATTAAGATTATCCTTTATTTAAGAAGCATTCTTTGTAATATTTTCTTTACATCCTGACAGCCATCAATAAATCTAATTCTTTAACGAAAATGTATATTTTACTCTACAAAGTTAAATATCTGCATGCACTATATGTTTATAGTCAGATGGATGCATGGAAGAAAGACCGACAGACAAACAGGGAGGACAGATAGAAGATCATTAGATATATAGATAGATAGATAGATAGATAGATCAGGAGAGAGAGCAAGAGAGAGAGAGAGAGAGAGTTAGAGAGGCAGAATAGAGATAGATAAGTAGAGTAGTGAGAGAAAGAGATAGTTAAAGTCCATGGATTTAGATAGACAGAAGGTGGGTACAGAGCAGATTTATTGCCAGATAGATATTCATATTATTAAAAGGACCAAACAAGTCTTGCTGAGTAGAGTTTATTTAACCTGACTTTATAAATCCCTGTGATCTGGATTATAACGTCATGATGTCATAATCCTACAGCAATTCTAAACATCAGGTATTGTGATCATGAGGAATATTACGTACAATTGAGAAAAGGTTTAAAACCAAACAATGAAATACATTTGATATATTTAATTCACAATGTCCAATATGCACCAGGACATTATGTTATATCGACATTGAATTAAACTTTGATGCATAACTGATTTCCTTATAATGCAGATGACACAGGAGCTTTAGAATATGCTAAATAAAACCTCATAATAAATATAGAAAATCAAGAAAGTGAGAAACACAAAACCTCACAAAACAAATTCCGTAACATCATTTTAAGAACAGTTTCAATTCATGCTTTTCATTGTTTTGCTTGAAAATGTCTGAAGGGTGCACCATCATCTAACAAGGCAAAGGGTTCTACGGTACAATCGTTACTATATCGGACTCCTCCCGTCATGCAGTCCGTCTACTCTGGAGGAGGGAATCTTCACAGACAGCCGTCGGGCCGCCTCACATTCCCGCTCCTCCGTTCACGTGCATCCATGTCTATTTAGTGTTTTAATACATTCCGCGCTTTGAGAATCGAGAAATGCGATGCGATAGCGGACGACGGCGCAGACGTAAGAAACGGTGCTTAATGCTGTGCATGAATAAGTGGATCGATGGCCCGTCAGTCTCCTACTTGGCGGCGGCCCGTCAGCCGTAGGAGCGCGGCCCGGGGCCCATGGCGGCTGGCGGCGGGGTGGTCCCGGCCCCCCGCGGCCCCCCGCGGCCCCCCGCGGCCCCTCTACACCGTCTGGGGAGGAACTGACAGCACAGAGCAGGGTAAGACCGGCGGGCCCCCCCCCCATCACGACCAGGACTACTGCGGTGTGGGGAGGACCACGGCAGGAGAGACGGCCCTACCTTCTGTTTTGGGGATGGGGGTCCCAGAAGCGGGAGTCCTGGAGAGGGGGGGAGGGAGGGGGGGAGACAGGGGGAGGAGTCAGAACACAGCTCAGGCTTGGGGTGTCAAACGGAGGAAAGGAACAGAACACGACAAGACCTGATGTGTAACGTTAGGCGTAACTCTACGTACTCCCAGGCACATAATGCGTTACTATATGTATCTAGGTTACCTCCACGTACTCCCAGGTACACAATGTGTAATGATATGTAACTAGGTTGCCTCTACTCCCAGGCACTGACCAAATGTGTAACTATATGTAACTAGGTTACCTCTGCGAACTGACTCAATGTGTAACTATGTGTAACTAGGTTACCTCTGCGAACTGACTCAATGTGTAACTATGTGTAACTAGGTTACCTCTGCGAACTGACTCAATGTGTAACTATGTGTAACTAGGTTACCTCAACGTACTCCCAGGGACACACACACGATGCAGCTCTATATCTGACTACAGGGTACCCCAACGTCCCTCCAGACACACACACACGATGCAGCTCTATATCTGACTACAGGGTACCCCAACGTCCCTCCAGACACACACACACACGATGCAGCTCTATATCTGACTACAGGGTACCCCAACGCCCCTCCAGACACACACACACACGATGCAGCTCTATATCTGACTACAGGGTACCCCAACGTCCCTCCAGACACACACACACACACGATGCAGCTCTATATCTGACTACAGTGTACCCCAACGTCCCTCCAGACACACACACACGATGCTCAGCTCTATATCTGACTACAGGGCACCCCTTGGTCCCTCCAGACACACACACACGATGCAGCTCTATATCTGACTACAGGGTACCCCAACGTCCCTCCAGACACACACACACACGATGCAGCTCTATATCTGACTACAGGGTACCCCAACGCCCCTCCAGACACACACACACGATGCAGCTCTATATCTGACTACAGGGCACCCCAACGCCCCTCCAGACACACACACACGATGCAGCTCTATATCTGACTACAGGGTACCCCAACGCCCCTCCAGACACACACACACACGATGCAGCTCTATATCTGACTACAGGGCACCCCTTGGTCCCTCCGGGGTGCAGTGGTTCCTCTCATGCTGTCGACTCTGGCAGCAGACCGGCGTTCTGTTCAGGCAGCATGCCGTTAGCTACGGTGGCGCCCCGCCCCCACACTAGCAACACACTCGGCCCAGCGTTGCGCCCCAACGCAGACTGCCCCCCGGGGCCATGCACGAGGGGGACGGGGATGCGTGGGGCGTGTCAGTCTGGTGGTGGCGGCGCCGCGCTCTGGCGGGCTCCGGGATGCGTTGGGAGTGTTTCTGGGTTAAGGGGGGAGAGAGGGAGGGGGGTGTTCTTGGGGGGCGCTACGGGGCGTCTCGTTAGAAGAGGGGGGGGGGGGGGGGGGGTCCGCAGCAGGCGGACTCGTGGCCCGGACTCATTCAGCATGCACAGGCTGGTCATCCACGAGCCTCGAGCACAACGCTTACTTGGAGGACGACTTAACACAATTTGTGAATTTTTTACCTGTTTGAGAAATATAAACGACAGAGGTTATATTGGGGCATTTGGGGAGGGCCTGGTCGATGTGCGGGAGAGGGAAACATGATACCTACTCATTGCTATTAGAATGCCTGAAACAGCCAATACTGTGGCGAGAATAACACCTGTGGTCCGTAATGTCTCATAATCTATAAGGAGGGAAAGAATCGTTATGATGGATTACATCTTAATATAAAGGATCAAACGTGAAGCATCACTCACTCAGACATACAATATAATTCACAACCATCATGATTCATTATTTATTTCAAACAACCTGGCTCAATGCCACGTTAAAGAAAGCCCACCCACCGTAATGGAAGTCACTCTGGTCTGGGTACATCGGTTCTGCAAAGAAAAGCAAGGTTAATATTCTGCTGATATCAATAGTGATGGACATCCCAATAGGCCCACAGCGGATGAGTTGGTACAATATCATCTCAAAGATAAAGCTATAGTAGAGATGCATAGATAAGGACACACAATTAACAAGAGCCTACGTCAGAATTGCGGCTTTTTTTTGTTGATCAATGAGAATCGCTTAGCTGGCGCTTTCTGTTCCGCACCCTGCAACTGATGCAGCAACCTCTTTATCTATCCTATTCATTGGAGATGTTGCACTGTCAAACACAAACGAATGCATTCTATTAAACTAATACTCTGATAGCTCTAAACACAAATGCATAATTGATCAGTAATTAAATATAAGAACATTTCATCTTAATTAGACTGCAACTATCATGCAGCATCAGTGCTCAACTTTTGGCAAGCGGTTATTCATACACCAATCTATTCCTAACGTCACAACAAAAAAAAAACTAAAACGTCTTCTATTTCTCTGAACCTTACAGAGTCCAACCGTTTCTTAAATTACCCAAATTAAGAGGAAGAAAACTAACGATAGACGAGGATAAACTCACCTTGTGTGGCTGACATGACGGCGTCTTGCGGCTTCTCTCTCCTTCAGTCTTAAAAAAGGTCCGGCTCTGAAGTCTTAAGGATTGCGAATACAGCGACGGGAGAGAGAAGGAGAGAGAAGTGCTCCTGGACCGTTGGGTTGCTGCTGGACAGGAGAAGAGAAGAGCTGCACCTTATTCCGCTGCACCGTCAGCTCCACACTGCGCCCCCTGCTGGCCCAGACACGTCACTGCAGCGGATGCGGTGGTGCAGCAGTGCACCGCCCACCGCCTCCACCGCCCTGCAGTGCACCGCCCACCGGCGTGCATGGCTGTATAATAAGAGGCGGTTTTCCATGGCTTATCCCCAAGAGACTAATACAAAGCAATGCGGTACCAGTGCAGCAGCAATAACATCAGCTGCTTTCCCTCTGTGTTGGGAATTTACGTGTACAGGCCAAAGCGGTTGTTTTATGCACACTTGCAGCTAACGTGGTTAGTGTCGACAAAGGGAAATAAAATGTTATCAGTGGCTTCACCAGCAGTATCTGTAGTCCAGATCTGCAGTGAAGTTGTCATGAAGCTTCGACTTGAGCACTGCGGATGCTTGTTTGAATGTGTGCCCAAACAATCGATGACAGATCCCCCCCCCCAAAGACATCTGATATAACGAGGGTAGACCCCCCCCCCCCCCCTTATGGGACCATGCCGTTGTTTTACTGCAGGATAGCCCTGCTGCAGAAGGCCTTGATGAGGAGGCTGCTTTACAGCCGATTGCATTGACGACCACGCGTGAGGCTCATTGCAGACCTGACATTAGCCTAATGCAAATAAAACATCGAACACAAACAACGTAATTTAATGTTCTTCGTAATTTTATTAAAATGTTTCAGAAAAAGAACGGTTCACATTTAGTACTATACAATTAAAAATTGCCAATGGCGATAAAATAGAAAAATTAAGACAAAACACTGAAAGAATCAACCGAAACTTTGTTTAAGATTTCATAAAAGTAATTCAGGTCTAATGCCGCCCCCTGCAGATAGGAATCAGTACTGCTAACCACAGGTAGGGTCCGTACTGCCACCTTCAGGTTGGAGTCAATACTGCTACTTGCCAATCGGGGTCGGTACTGTCATCGGCAGGTAGGAGTTTGTACAGCTACGGAAAAATAGAAAGTCGGAATTATTTTCTTAATGCGACAGAATAAGCTTTAGAAAGTATTCTAAAAGTAGTGAATTTTTTTAGGCATACTTGCATTACACCAACTTCTCTACAGGTGAATGAATCAGGGCTCTTAAGCTGTGGAGAGAGTTCAAATTGTATTATTATATTTTTAAACAAGCATTATGATTTCATAAAATGTATCCTACTATTGTAATCCGAGTTCAAACACGGGGGTATTTACCGCTAGGAAGGCCTGCTTCTGCATCAGGGGCCTTAGGTCTGGGGGCACTACAAATAAAAACTAATAATTAGGAACAGGATAGGACTCGTTTCCAAATTTATTTTCTTTCATTTTTTTGTTTTATTACCACCTTTTGTTTCTTACCTTGGCTTTTCACTTTTTGAGCAGCCACACTTCCGAGCTGATGAAAGAGGAGAACATCTCAACCTTTAAGTCGACCACATTGACATTAGCAGACTACTGCAGCGTCTCCCGGTCCAGAGACAGTCAGCAGTGACACCAAAGGGCAGCGGAGGCATGCTGGGGGGGGGGGTGGTACTTACTAACGATGAGGCCAATTCCCAGGACGAAGAGGACCACAGCAAAGACCATGCCTCCAATCCTCAGCGATTCATAATCTGAAACACAAATACACCAGAGGCGTCATGAAAGTCTGTATCTTTAGCCTCCTAGCTCAAGAGCTACATCAGGAGCTCTTGTGTTAACTCTCCGAGCTGAGAAGCTAAATGAAAAGCTCTTAGAAAAAAATTCTAGATAACGATAAAATTGAATAAACCCCATCATGATATCTATTCAACTCCTTCCAAAGTTTAGGCCGGATTCAACTAACTGCAGGCCGGATTCAACCAACCGACTATAGGCCTGATTTAACCAACCGCCTGTAGGCCGGATTCAACCAACCGAATGTAGGCCGGATTCAACTGACTGTATGCCGGAATCTACCGGTTGACTGTAGGCCGGATTCAACCAACCGACTGTAGGCCGGAATCTACCGGTTGACTGTAGGCCGGATTCAACCAACTGTAGGCCGGATTCAACCAACCGACTGTAGGCCTGATTCAACCGACTGTAGGCCGGAATCTACCGGTTGACTGTAGGCCGGATTCAACCAACCGACTGTAGGCCGGAATCTACCGGTTGACTGTAGGCCGGATTCAACCAACTGTAGGCCGGATTCAACCAACCGACTGTAGGCCTGATTCAACCGACTGTAGGCCGGATTCAACCAACCGACTGTAGGCCTGATTCAACCGACTGTAGTTCGAATTCAACCAACCGACTGTAGGCCGGATTCAACCAACCGACTGTAGGCCGGATTCAACCAACAGCTGTAGTCTGGATTTCAACTATTTGTTGGCAGTGGAGCGTTCTGACCTCTGGGTGAATGTGTTCCACTTCTTCATGAGAAAACAAATGAATGGAAAAAGGAAGCAGGCCTGACCCCCAGATGGTCCCTGGAGAACGGGTCACTCACCGTAGTTGAAGGCACTGTCGCTGTCTGCTCAAAGGAAACAAAAAGAAAAACACAAATAAGACTTAACACATTACAAGAAAATAGGAGTTTTTGTAGTGAGTTCTAAATAAAATAAGTTATCATGTTGATGGTCTGGAGTTGCGATGTATGTACAACATATTTTCAGGTGGACCTGAAAATATCAAGATGTGATATATTCCTCCATACTCACACTGGGCGTCTTCCATGGTTGAGGCTATTGAAGGAGGCAAGGAAGACATTGTTAGTCGAAATGTCACAAAAAGAAGACTATAAATTGGGCCACAATAACTTCAAAACATGCAATCGAAGGGAAATGCAAAGTGGAGTGATTGAGTGAGCGAGAGTGAGACGTTTCGGTCATGCATTCAGAACATGAATGCAGAAACAAAGGCACGAGTCTAGCATGGGACCGCTTTCATGGACGAGCTCTTCAGTTTGAAACTGTATCTGATAAATCAGTTTTGGTTTTGTTTCATCAAAACGACAGAAACTAAGATTTATCTTATCCAATAAGCAAAAGCCCCCCATCACTGCTTGGAAAGATGAACTAGTTTGAATATATTGTAGAAGGGGGGGTCCTTAGAACTGTAGAGAGGTCTAAATTAGGTGTAGGGTAGAATAGATCTGTCGAGAGGTATAGTAGAGCTTGAGAGTGGCCTGGTATGAGTCAGCGGTAGAACGTGCTAGAAGCTGGCACTGGGGGCTGCCCTAAGGCGGGCCGACGGGTAAACGTGGGCGGCGGCCATGTTTTCTGTGCTGAAGCTGAAGTACACTGGAGAGGTATTCATGACTAAAGTCCAGAGGGGCTTACAGTCTGAGTTCCAGTACAGCTTTAGGCTTTCACACCTCATGGAGGTAGAAGTACTTCAACAACTCTTATTTCTTGCCAGCTCAATGCCCTCAATTGTAACCGTCTTCAGTACACGCTTGGAGACAAAAAAAGGTTTGGAATGTGGAAAAGCACCCTGAACATGGAACCTGCGAGTAGTAGCAGAGAGGCTAACATAGCTAGTAGTAGGCAGCAGAGAAGCTAACACAGCTAGGCGTCCTGCGGGGAGGCCGCCGGCGCCCCCCACGGAGCGGCTCTCTGGTCGGGAGCGCGGCGCTCCCCAGACATCAGCCCAAACAAGGAGCGTGTGAGCAGCACGGCGGGGGGACGCTACCGTCGCCAGCGGGCGTGCTCACCCCAGGCCGGAGACAGCCAGCAGCACACGGCCAGCAGCACAGCCAGCTCCATTCCAACCGCTCTGAGGACTGCAGGGGAGCCTAGAAGAACCGACAGAAACCCAGTGGTGGAAGCCGGGTGGAAAGTGAAAGTGAAACAAAAAATACATTTGTTTACATTCCATAATTCATTCATCGCTTCTGGTGAAACTGCTTTCTGATTCTAGCCAAGCATTAAAAAGTTCTTTCCATTTCGTATACTTAACGATAATCAGGATAATCAAAAAGGCGTACGATTAATTATCTGCAGATCGACTCATCGATGGATCTGCTAAACCCTTGCGGCCATGAGGTGTGGGTGGGTCCGAGCTATACGTTATACCCATGGTGAACACCATGATGACGCATGATGAACACAATGATGCATGGTGAACACCCCATGATGCATCATGGTGAACACCGTTCACCATGCACCACCATGGTCAATGCACCAGGGTGCACGGTGCATGGGCCACAATAACAAGAGGCCCGATGGTGCAACGTTAGACGGGCTATATTAAGCTGCTGGTGGGTTCAGCTGCACCTCACATTTCTCAGTTCTCACGAGCACCGCGGTTTCCTCTGACGGAAGCTCACAGCTCAGATACACTTGATTCTGATACATCCAGACTCAACCCCACATGATGACGGCTCCTCTCTTGAAGCAAACCCCCAAGGTCGCATTCCCTGATGCGTCTTACTGATAGTGGGAAAATAAAGCAACAACAGGTCCCTGGGCCTTTCACTGGCTCCAGGGAGGCTCAACCAACCCAAACAGCAACCCCCCTGAGAATGTGAACATGGTATGATCCAATAGCCTGGCCTCTTGGGAATTTAACACAGAGCTTAAAGGTTTAAAGTGTCTATGTTAGGTTAAGGATATTTTATCTATTAAAGTGTTTATATTAGGTAAAGGGTAGTTTATCTATTAAAGAGTGAATATTAGGTGCAAGTGTCGTGCATTATCTTTTAAACTGTTCAATTAAAGTGTAGGATCTTTTTAAGTGGATTTATTTTGGTAAATGGTAGCTTTTAATAGTAGTTAAACGATAAACCACACTTGACCAAATACTAAAACACACTTGAAAGCTTTAGTTCGGTTTTTGATTATTTAAGTGTAGATCCTTCTCAGCTGAGCCAACTAACTATTTTAAACATTCATGAAACAAATCCCTTCATGGAATAAACATTAAAGTGTTGACCACGGAGGAAAAGTGATTATTTTGGTCGGTTAATGGAAAACTTTCAAACTCTTGAGTCACGTGTGCAGAAAGGCATTTAGTTTACACACTGAAGCTCTCATCAATGGGTTCAATTGTATTTTAACAGACCGAATAACATCACCTTCTGAAGCACTAACACCTCTCAGAGACCTACCTGATCTGAGTTCGGTCAGCTGGTGTCCTGATGTTTTGATCGAAGGCAGAGAAAAACCTTTTCTCTTGAACTCCAGCGAAGATGGTAATGCTGCAGAATGCAAACGTTTGTTTGATGGATATTAGAGCACCGTCCTACAAAGCCTGGCCAAAAATAAGCGGTCTTGAGTCGGCTTCAACTTTGGAGTAAGTTTCTTCAGGGGTCCTAACAATTAATCCCACTCGTGGGGATTCGGTAAAACGTGAGAGAAAGTGGGGGCGGGGTGGTCGTTCCTCTGTCCCTACATTCGGGATTGGAGGGGGTGGCACTTGGGATTGATCTCCTAAATAACTTGACCTCGTTCCAGCCGGTCTCCTCTCACGACCGAGCCCAGGGATGGGATGCCCCAAATGAGCGTTATTGAGAGAGAGGGCGGGACTTTCAGTTACATGAGCGGTGATGGTGGGCGGTAGGCTACTTCCGATAGAGAGGTATCCGTTCGTTTACGGTATGTGTTTCAGGGGTTCTGTTGTAAAATGATTAGTCAACGATTAATATTTATTAAAGTGTTCATTGTTGTTCTTGTTGTGTTGTTACTCTTCTATCGCTGGGGACTGTTAACTGGTGTACACAACTCTTAGGAAGTCGAAGACCGGAAATTGCGTGTTGGTAGACCAGAATAACGCCACAATTCTGGATCCCTATTAGTGGAATATTCTGTCCCAGCTTGTGCAGCTGAGCTGCTTATACGGTATGTACTTGGTCGTTTGTGGACCTGTAGCTACGAATTTTGGACGTGAAACGAGGTGAAGCACGTTGGATGTATGTGTAAGGTTGTTAATTAGACAGGCCACCATGTGGCGCTGTTTGCCGCGATTTGAATCTTGTGTGCCAACGTAGTTCGTATGTGCGCCATCTTGTTCCATGTTTGTTGAGTGCTGTGTGCGTTAGCGTCTTATATGATCTCGTACAATATGATTTTGTCTGCTGCTTAATTTAATGTTTGCGTCCTTTTCTTCTTTTATTTGAAAGAGAATGTTTATCTAATTATATAGTTTATGGTTATGTATTTATTTTTATATTTTGTTGGGTCAGAGTATTTTCTAATTCTTGTTAAATGTTTGACCCTAATGGATACAAGGCGACTATTGAAGAATTTCCACTGTTGGGGAATAACAATCCCGAACAACTGTGTCCCGCCGTGGTCCTTCTCTACCCATCACACCAACCAACAGACACAAAATCAGAGTCCAAGGGTCATAGAGAGGCAGCGGGACATTTGGGTTACATGGTCTCGGGTTCAGAAAATGTTATATATTAAGTAATGCACCATTAGTATATTTAGCAGTAGGCCTACGACACGTAGACTGTAACCTGGGGCGGTGTAGCAGAACTAGCACAGGCTTGTGGTTACCCGAGGTAAACCACACCACGCTGTCAAATTCCATCCTCCGTTCAGCCCCAACAACCTCAGTCAGTAGTAGGAGAAGGCAGACACAGCAGTACAGTAAGCTACTCGATTTAAATGTATATAATGTTGGCTGAAATACAAACGCCCGCTACTCCCCCTTCCTTTAGTTTTCATTCCACTATCATTTAGGATTGAATATGTCTTAAGCAGAAGTTCTTCCTCACAGTATGAAGCACAATTCATGGAATACGTTGCAACTTTTTAATGATAAAAATAAGTGACGGACAGTATGCACATGAACCACACAAAAAGGCGACCAGAGTTAAAAACAACTTCACCGCTCCAGTAGATGGCGCTGTTGAGGTCATTATTCACAGCCTATCAAGTAGGCGAGCTTTCGTTTCAAATCCACCACCACCGTCATTAAACTTAAAACACCAATTAAGAGAAAGTAATGAAAAAAATAAAGGATTTCACAATGGTGGCTGTCAATAAAAAAATCATGTATATGACATCCATCGTCAATAATTCATTAGAGTTACATTTCAGTGTATGTGAAGTCAGGGACGCAGGAAGTGGGGTGCTCCGGGTGCTGCAGCACCCCCCTAGTGGACAACAGACGCAACTACAACACTTGAACTCAGGCAATGCCGCGGGTTTTTTTTTTTTTTTTTCGTCATCCGATTACATACAGCACTACGTTGTGCACGTCAACAATCGTTTGTTGACAAAAAAAAGTGGAGCGCATCCAGCCTTCAAGTTCGCGCGGTATGCAAACATTCAAGTCGAGGAGGAGATAGTAGTTGTTTAACCTTTTAGATTGAGTAGAAATACTTTTTAATGTACAGTTAGTAATAAAATTGCCCAAGGGGCTGTATTTAAAGCTACAAAAATAATACAAAAAAAACCTGCAACTTTCAACGCAACTCTAACGTCGCTTCAGGTGTCCACACGAATCCTTACACGAAACCGCAGGTCTCAGTCGAGCCAAAAGGGGTCGTCGACGGACTCGTCAGTCCTCCAGCTTTCGGCTGGGGTATAACTCACTAAGCTCCCCTGTCCTCACTCTATGTCCGGCTGCAACACACAGACCACTTTTCCGACACAATTCGACTATTAAAGACGACTACGTGACTTTCTATCGAAGATTCGGATCACTGAGGATTCGAAGCCACCCCTTTAATGTATTTAATAAACTAAAAGACAATCATTGAAAGATATGTCAAGGGAAAGTACAAGAAGATCAGATAACAAATAAAAATGTTCTGATTTAAATGGATAATGTCATGGAAGACCTCAAATCTTTCTGAAGTTTGCTCCAGTAACCGGCTCTGGAGAGAACGCCTTTTTAAAAATATGACATTTGAGAGCCGAGGAATGACTGGATTGTGTTATCTCCATGGCTAAGATCTATGGTGTCTAAAGTGTTATAGAAGCTTAACCCTCTCTCGGACGCGCACATCAACCACTGCACAGATGGAAAAAATATCAAACGAACGGATGAGGATGAGGCGGATCATGATAAATGGGTGTGCACTTTTAAGTACTTAAGCTAAAATGGTTCGATTTAAAATAGAAAAAATTATGTTAAGAACTTTGCATACACATTATCACTCGGTATATTGTTAAACATTTCAGATAGTTGCACCCAAAAAACTGTACGTTTCCCACTCCCCTGCAGGTGAACTGAAAAGAACGTCCCAATCCCTAAAACAAACGCTCTGAATAGTGCAATTTGCTTCCAGCTATCTGTTAAATATGCAGACAATATACCTAATTTGAGTGGGCCAATATATAGTAGACAGAAAAGGAGACGCCTGCAGGATATGTTCACAAACCAAACAAGAGGCCCCTGAAGTTACACACACTTCCCAGAGTTCTTCCCAGACCTACAACCCTCCAACACCAGTCAGACCTTTATGTCATCGAGAAAAGGTTTTAAAAACAAAATACAAAGGGCGTTTTTTAATTCTCGTAAGGGACCTCGTTGTAAAGATGCACCTTTGTTTGCAGTGAATGAGGCTTGAGGAGGGGCAGAAACTAGTGCTCCTTCATCCGGCCTGATGTCCATGCCTCCAGCTGATCCGATTGGCCCCTCAGAGCTCTGTGCGTTTACTGTGGAGGGAGGTGAAACCAGCCCCCCCCCCCCTCTCTGCAGAGGTCATAGCACCCAGTTGCCTTGCTCCCCTCTCACATCAGGTCAGGGTGGTCAGGTCTCCGGTCTGGGTCGTGATACCAGTGTCGACATTTCTTATATCTAGCCCCTTGAAGCCCCATCTGGATAGGACTGCCTTAACCTGTATAGTCGCCGAGCATCCATTTTGGGGGTAGGCACGGCCTATGAGTCCAAGTCGGGAGAGTCCAAACTACGGACCGCGGGCCAACTGTGGCCCTTGGTCCATTTTGATTTGGCCCGCAGCAAATTCTAAAAATAAATTTCTTAGTTTACACATTACATTACATAAGTTGGCGCTGTGGAGCTTCTCTTCCAAAAAGAGGAAGCAAGTGAGTAGAGAAAATGTCAGACACGTTGGGAAAATTAATGTTCCCTCTAATAGTTCAATGGCAAGTGTGAGTGTCTGATTTGCAATCAACTGTGGCAGTTATGAAATGAAATCACAATGCTTGTCAGTAGGCCTACTCACAAGGTGCGGCTGGCTGATATAGACGTCTATTATAGCAGACGTTCCTATCCAAAGTGACTTACAATGAGTACATTCAACCATGAGGATAAACACCCTAAAAGTGTATGAATCATGCCAGTACACAAAATTAATCAAACGAGCATACTGGGTCAAGTACTACATTGTTCCCCTTGTCCTGGCGCCACGATGTTCTGTTGGGAGTCCAATTTGATTCGCGTTTTAGTGTCGATGAAATTAATGTCATATTAAGTCCTATTTATTGATGAGATGGAATCCCTCACTCGTCCGTCCCTATCTTGCTCGGGTCCCAGAGCTGGATCGTAACGTGATGTCAGTGGGGAGCTCGCACCATTTGTGGAGCCGGGAAAGAAAACAATCCAGGTTTTGTTCACCCATAGCGAGGGAGAAGCAAGCCGATCGGCTGTCGCAGAGCGTGCTGGACGTGCGGGGGTGATTGGTCTGACCACGTCCTGGACGTAGGACGGGCCTGAACCATCGCAGCCCGGTGGGCATGTACCAGTGACTTGAACTGGTATCAAGCAGCCAGCGGCAGCCAGGGCGGGGCGCTGAGGAGCAGCGCATTGTGGGAGGATTCGGGTTGAAGCCCGGCCGGGCCGCTGCACTCTGAGCCACAGCCGCAGCCCTGGGCGGTCTTCCTGGGGAGGAACGGACGCATCCTCCCGGGGTCGTGGAGCCCCACCCTGAAGGGGGCGGCAGTGAGGAGCAGCTGGTCGCCCAGTGACACCTCAGAGCTCTCCACATCGACGGAGAGCCCTGCGGTGGGAGACGCCCGTTGTCCTAACCGAGGTCGATTCCGCATGCATACAACATTTGTATGAATACAAAGCCTAAGCCAGCGTGACATGGAGAAGGTCCTTGATCAAAATATAACTTCCCAGTCACTGAGTCGTTGTTCAAACGCCGTGAAGCAGCCGGTTCCAATCTCAAGCTGTGTAGGCCCAATCCCATTTCTACCCCTTACCCCTTCCCCTTACCCCTCCCCCTTACCCCTCCCCCTTGTTTTGAAGGGGTAAGGGGTAAGGGGTAGAAATGGGATTGGCTCTTAATGTCAGTCTGTGTGTTTGTTAGAGTTCACAATGCGGCGACATCGGACGACAGACGTCTGGATACATCTACCAGCCTTCAGGTGTTCCTGTCAGACGGAGCTCTCCGAGCGCCAGGCGAACCGGGCGTTTCCACGGTTACACCTGGCTGACGGCGGCGGGGCGTGTGCAGCGGTGGGGGGGCGGGGCCTCGGGGGTCTCCAGCTGACTGGAGTGACTGCTGGCCACGCCCCCGACGACGGGGTGGTAGGCGTGGTGCAAGATGGGCAGCTGGACGGACATCCTCCTCCTGAGGCTGGAAACACAACACACTGGTGTCAATAGTACACACAACGCACAACACACTGGTGTCAATAGTACACACAACGCACAACACAACACACTGGTGTCAATAGTACACACAACGCACAACACAACACACTGGTGTCAATAGTACACACAACGCACAACACAACACACTGGTGTCAATAGTACACACAACGCACAACACAACACACTGGTGTCAATAGTACACACAACGCACAACACAACACACTGGAGTCAATAGTACACACAACGTACAACACACTGGTGTCAATACTACACACAACGCACAACACACTGGTGTCAATAGTACACACAACGCACAACACACTGGTGTCAATAGTACACACAACGCACAACACACTGGTGTCAATAGTACACACAACGCACAACACAACACACTGGTGTCAATAGTACACATAACGCACAACACAACACACTGGTGTCAATAGTACACACAACGCACAACACACTGGTGTCAATAGTACACACAACGCACAACACAACACACTGGTGTCAATAGTACACACAACGCACAACACAACACACTGGTGTCAATAGTACACACAACGCACAACACAACACACTGGTGTCAATAGTACACACAACGCACAACACACTGGTGTCAATAGTACACACAACGCACAACACACTGGTGTCAATAGTACACACAACGCACAACACACTGGTGTCAATAGTACACACAACGCACAACACAACACACTGGTGTCATTAGTACACACAACGCACAACACAACACACTGGTGTCAATAGTACACAACGCACAACACACTGGTGTCAATAGTACACACAACGCACAACACACTGGTGTCAATAGTACACACAACGCACAACACAACACACTGGTGTCAATAGTACACACAACGCACAACACAACACACTGGTGTCAATAGTACACACAACGCACAACACAACACACTGGTGGCAATAGTACACACAACGCACAACACAAAACACTGGTGTCAATAGTACACACAACGCACAACACAACACACTGGTGTCAATAGTACACACAACGCACAACACACTGGTGTCAATAGTACACACAACGCACAACACACTGGTGTCAATAGTACACACAACGCACAACACAACACACTGGTGGCAATAGTACACACAACGCACAACACACTGGTGTCAATAGTACACACAACGCACAACACAACACACTGGTGTCAATAGTACACACAACGCACAACACAACACACTGGTGTCAATAGTACACACAACGCACAACACAACACACTGGTGTCAATAGTACACACAACGCACAACACACTGGTGTCAATAGTACACACAACGCACAACACACTGGTGTCAATAGTACACACAACGCACAACACAACACACTGGTGTCAATAGTACACACAACGCACAACACACTGGTGTCAATAGTACACACAACGCACAACACACTGGTGTCAATAGTACACACTATTGTGTGTTGTGTTGTGTTGTGTGTACTATTGACACAACACACTGGTGTCAATAGTACACACAACGAACAACACAACACACTGGTGTCAATAGTACACACAACGCACAACACAACACACTGGTGTCAATAGTACACACAACGCACAACACACTGGTGTCAATAGTACACACAACGCACAACACAACACACTGGTGTCAATAGTACACACAACGCACAACACAACACACTGGTGTCAATAGTACACACAACGCACAACACACTGGTGTCAATAGTACACACAACGCACAACACACTGGTGTCAATAGTACACACAACGCACAACACAACACACTGGTGTCAATAGTACACACAACGCACAACTTAACACACTGGTGTCAATAGTACACACAACGCACAACACAACACACTGGTGTCAATAGTACACACAACGCACAACACAAAACACTGGTGTCAATAGTACACACAACGCACAACACAACACACTGGTGTCGATAATACACACAACGCACAACACAAAACACAACACAACACACTGGTGTCAATGATACACACAACGCACAACACACTGGTGTCAATAATACACACAGCGCACAACACAAAACAACACACCGATGTCAACGCTACACACACACAACACACAACAGACACACACAAAACACTGGTATCAACGCCACACACACACCAACCCCAACACACAGGTGTCACGGCTACACACTGACAACACACAGGTGTCACGGCTACACACTGACAACACACAGGTGTCACGGCTACACACTGACAACACACAGGTGTCACGGCTACACACTGACAACACACAGGTGTCGCGGTTACACACTGACAACACACAGGTGTCGCGGCTACACACTGACAACACACAGGTGTCACGGCTACACACTGACAACACACAGGTGTCACGGCTACACACTGACAACACACAGGTGTCACGGCCACACACTGACAACACACAGGTGTCACGGCTACACACTGACAACACACAGGTGTCACGGCTACACACTGACAACACACAGGTGTCACGGCTACACACTGACAACACACAGGTGTCACGGCTACGCACTGACAACACACAGGTGTCACGGCTACACACTGACAACACACAGGTGTCCCGGCTACACACTGACAACACACTGTACATCACAGTACAGACCGTCTACAGGCTAACTGCATCTCTACACAGCAGGCCTCACCGTTCCGGGGTGTTGACCCCGTCCCCTCCGGAGCCCCCCCGGGGTCCAGGTGGGCCGGGGGGGCTGTGGCAGCTGATCTGAGCCACCGTGCTGGACCTCTGGACGCAGCCCCCCCCGGACGGAGCGGGTGGACGCAGCGCGGGGTCCGGTCCTGCAGTGACCCGGCATGTGGGCGAGAGAAGACGCAGCTTTCATCGGATCGGATTCTGAGTCAACCCTCTCCCCTCGCCCCCTGAGGACACCCCAGCAGCCACGCTGTCTTGGGGTCTTAAAGGTCCCGTGACATGCCACCAGGTGTGAGCGTGAATAGCCGTTACAAGCCGTTTTGAAAATCTGCCTCTTCTGACATCACAAGCGGGCGTGTCCACCTAGATGTGCGACGGATAGATGAGCAACGTTTGCTACAGTCCACTGGGTAGGCTGGTGGACTGATCTATCCAGAACACACCTAGGTGGACACGCCTACTTGTGATGTCATAAGAGCCTGATTGGCTTGTAACAGGTAATCACACTCACACCTGGTGGCATGTCGTGGGACCATTAACAAAGATAGACTACTCTATGGTGTGGTAGGACACTATGATAGTCCTACCACACTTTGACGAACTGGTAATAATGCAGAATACATCTCATACACTCCCGGGCGTTTATAAAACAGTTGCAGTACATATTTGACAGATGAAACAGAATCTCCAAAAGGGAATGAATGAATTAATCCATCAGTTTCATGTTGAAGGGAAGTAAAGAATAGAAGTGGGTCGTAAAAGGTTAGCTAAAGTAGGAACACGCTTTGTGGTCCTATGCTACAGGCCCTCTCTCCTTTGACCTACTCTCCTGTCGCTGTCCGTGAAGGCACCTTAAATAAATTCAAAACAACCGTTGAGTTTCTGCAGTGCCGGGGCGGTGACGTCATGAGTTTACCGGGGGCGTGGCCTATGTGGTCTGAGATCTGTCGGTCCGGTGGGGGGGTGGAGTCAGTCTCCGTGGTGATGGCATCTATCTCTCCGTCCAGCTGCAGAGAGAGGAAACCTTCTTCATAAACCATCATCATCTTCCTCACCATCACAAGCATCATCAGCACCACCACCATCCTAATCGTCTTCGTCATGACAATCATCATTTTCCTCACCATCACAAGCATCATCAGCACCAACACCATCATAATCGTCTTCATCATCACTATCATGAGCTGAAGTGGATTTTTACCATAATGTTTACCATACCATAGTAAGCAAAATTCACACAAACAGAGAATTTTCGAAAATCAGTACTATTTACTAGCGACTCTGACAAATGTATAGTCAAATTAACCGTGCGTTAACCTGTCTTCTTCTTCTCCTGAGCTCCTGGTTCTCCGTGGTCAGTCGCTGCACCCCGCCCTCCTGGCTCTCTGGCGAGCTTCGTTGAGTGGCGCCCTCTGCTGGAGGAACACTGCAGGACACCTCACCGCGAGGCTCCGCCCCCCTGGGGCCAGCAGGCCCGCGCTACAACACAGCAGGAGCTTCAGCTGGATCGGAGGGTGAGCTCAGCACACACACAGGCTGGGCCGACCAATAGCCTGATGACTGTCGAGACAAGCTAGACTTACATCAGACTTATGGGTTGTGTCATCAGCCCTCGTAGACTAGTATTTACTTTCTTCTAGGCTATAGCATCGCGCTATAGCTTAGCTTCTTTTTTGTATCCTTTCCACTTTGGATCGCACGCTTTGATCGATCTCAGCCTCACTGGTCACCTACGTTGTAAAAAGCTAAATTGCGAAATTAATTAATGATCAATTTAGCAATTAACCAATTAATTGCTAATTGGTCAATTGTTATTGTGTAATTTATAGGGAAGCTCTGTCCGGTGTGAGGAGGATGACCGGGGTCGGGGTACAGAGGGACGGTCCGGGGGTACGCTGTGGGAGGGGCCACCCTGGGGGCGGGGCTGACCTCGGCGTGGGCGGGGCTGACCTGGGCCTGGACGCCCCAGACCAGGAGCGCGGCGGCGGCGCCGAGGACGGCGAGGGAGGGCAGGAGGAAGAGGAGCTGGGGCTGCTGGGAGCTGAGGAGGGACCCCAGCGCCCCCAGGCTGCTGCTCGCCGCCACCGCGAACACGCTCAGCGCCACCCGGTGGCCCTCACGGGTCACTGCCCGCGCGACGTCCGTCCTGCTTCTGAGGGAGCCGGCGAGGAAACAGGCCAGACCCTGAGAGTAGAACACGAGAGATGCATCCCATTAGAACTGGGAGCTGCGCAGAACAACCAGGGTGTTCTGGTGGTGGACACTGGGAGCTGCCCAGTTCAACCACACAGGAGTTTTCACTGCATTACATTACATTAGAAGTTTATGTATCTGGCCCATTTTAACACAATGTTATGATGATTACCAACACACACAATAGTTATTATTAAACCTTGCACATTTTAGCGCAATGTTAATATGCAGATTTGGATCATTCTTACACGTGACTTTTCTATACTTTTGTGTGTTATCAAGGAAAATAGGTGAAGATTCCCCTTGGGCATGCATTGATAAGATAGTTGGAGGTAGGGGGGGGGGGGGGGGTATAGGGGACTTTGGTCACCATCCTAGCGTTTGATAACTCATCGTTTAAATCAAAGCAATGTTCAGACCAAAATGTCCATGATATTGAAACCTGAAGTCACGGTGTAATGTGCTCACTGACCAGCAGAGGGCCCTTGTAAGCATAGAGGGCGGTGATCCACAGGTCCATGTTGGTGCTGACGCAGCAGTCTGTGTCGGCGCTGACACCGTCCTGCTCCTCTTCTGCACCGCTCTGTTGGGTTCCAAGATGAACACAAACACTGGTGGTTCCGTTCCACTTTAAACCTGGATCGTCCTGTCGAGCTACCGTCTAGTGCCCTCCATTAAGGGTCAGTAGCTTCATACCTCTGAGACTCGCTCCACCCTCCTGAGAGGATCCAGGGCCTGCCAGCAGCATAAAAACAACACATCCAACAGAAACATGGCAGCCAGCGGCCAGCATGTTCTTCTGTCCTCCTGAGAGAGAGAGAGAGAGAGAGAGAGAGAGAGAGAGAGAGAGAGAGAGAGAGAGAGAGAGAGAGAGAGAGAGAGAGAGACAGGAAGCCAAAGACACAGAGAGAGAGAGAGAGAGAGAGAGAGAGAGAGAGAGAGAGAGAGAGAGAGAGAAGGAGAGAGAGAGAGAGAGAAGGGGAGAGAGAGAGAGAGAGAGAGAGAGAGAGAGAGAGAGAGAGAGAGAGAGAGAGAGAGAGAGAGAGACAGGAAGCCAAAGACACAGAGAGAGAGAGAGAGAGAGAGAGAGAGAGAGAGAAGGGGAGAGAGAGAGAGAGAGAGAGAGAGAGAGAGAGAGAGAGAGAGAGAGAGAGAGAGAGAGAGAGAGAGAGAGAGAGAGAGAGAGAGACAGGAAGCCAAAGACACAGAGAGAGAGAGAGAGAGAGAGAGAGAGAGAGAGAGAGAGAGAGAGAGAGAGAGAAGGGGAGAGAGAGAGAGAGCGAGAGAAAGAGAGAGAGAGAGGACACCGTGAGTCACTAAACGCTGAATGCATACCCTTCATATCTGAGTAAATGTTTTAAGATAAGTAAAACGTCCCTGATCTCAGAGGGGATCTTGGGGATCATTACCCGTTTCCCGGCGCCCGGCCGGGGGAGGAGGTGTCTGTAGATGTTCAGACTCCTGGTGGTCAGAACGCCCACCGCCACGCAGTGACCCAGAGTCAGCACCCACAGGCGGACCTGAGGGAGAACAGACCTCCTCAAACCAGACCAGACCGCCTCAAACCAGACCAGACCGCCTCAAACCAGACCTCCTCAGACCAGGCCTCCTCAAACCAGACCAGACCGCCTCAAACCAGACCTCCTCAGACCAGGCTTCCTCAAACCAGACCAGACCAGACCGCCTCAAACCAGACCTCCTCAAACCAGACCAGACCTCCTCAAACCAGACCAGACCGCCTCAAACCAGACCAGACCACCTCGAACCAGACCAGACCTCCTCAAACCAGACCTCCTCAGACCAGGCCTCCTCAAACCAGACCAGACCGCCTCAAACCAGACCAGACCACCTCAAACCAGACCAGACCGCCTCAAACCAGACCAGACCACCTCAAACCAGACCAGACCGCCTCAAACCAGACCAGACCTCCTCAAACCAGACCTCCTCAAACCAGACCAGACCTCCTCAAACCAGACCAGACCGCCTCAAACCAGACCAGACCACCTCAAACCAGACCAGACCGTCTCAAACCAGACCAGACCTCCTCAAACCAGACCAGACCGCTTCAAACCAGACCTCCTCAAACCAGACCAGACCGCCTCAAATCAGACCTCCTCAGACCAGACCTCCTCAAACCAGACCAGACCGCCTCAAACCAGACCAGACCTCCTCAAACCAGACCAGACCGCCTCAAACCAGACCAGACCGCCTCAAACCAGACCTCCTCAGACCAGACCTCCTCAAACCAGACCAGACCTCCTCAAACCAGACCAGACCGCCTCAAACCAGGCCAGACCGCCTCAAACCAGACCAGACCGCCTCAAACCAGACCAGACCTCCTCAAACCAGACCAGACCTGCTCACACTCCAACAGCATTATTTGGATTTAATTACAGTTCTTGAAATGATTCTGACTTGCGACCTTCAGAAGTTATAAACCCTGTGACGTATACAGGACACATGTTTGGGAATGGATCTAAAACAGCATTGCTCACATTCCCAAAGCAATACACACAGAAATAAAAGATTGGCTAACATCTTACCTTTCCCACATCCCATGAAAACATAATCAACCAACGGATTGCACGTGAATTAGTTTTTCACATGGAAACGTGACACAGTGATCCTGAGCTCCAGTGTGGATGCAGTCACCAGCGGGACCCCACTGTGTCGCTGCGGTCACCAGCGGGACCCCACTGTGTCGCTGCGGTCACCAGCGGGACCCCACTGTGTCGCTGCGGTCACCAGCGGGACCCCACAGTGTCGCTGCGGTCACCAGCGGCGGACTCACAGAGCAGAGCGGGTCCCACCACCAGGCGGGCGCCAGGGCCTTGTCCAGCCCGGCCAGGGGCACCCAGGACAGGGCCAGCATCATGCCCAGGAGGAGGAGGGGGTCCAGGGGTCGGCCGCAGCCCCTCGGGCCCCTGGGAACCACACAACCACTTTCTATTTGCATGACTTAAAGGTTGGGTATGGAATTCTCTTTTTTGGCCATTTTTGCAAAATTACTTGAAATCCTTATCATAACCCACTTACAGCCACTGAGTTAGAGGTACTGACATGAAAACTAAACAAGTCAATCATCTGTGGAACGGGCAGGGCTCGAAAAACTCCAGCCAATGATTTCCAGTCCCACCGATTGTCATTGGACAGTAAGTACGTCAATCAAACGGTCGTACTGCACTCCCCCTCTCCCCGCGCGTGACCCCTTCGTGCACATACTCAAAGCTCGTGACCCAGAGCTAGCTTCTGTTTGTTGTTATCCTGCGGTACCTACTGGAGCTAGCTAACTAGCTAATGGCTTGCTCTCGCACATCTCTTCGCTCAAAGAATCAAAGAATGGACTAGAATAGATACTAATAGATAAATAGACATGTGATAAACAGTATTAAAGGAATTGTACCGATAGCGTGTGCAGTCTGACAAGCTGCGGAGGAGGAAGATGAGGGAGGTGATGAAGAGGAGGGCGGCAGCGGAGGTGACGACGGCGTAGAGAACCCGACCGACGCTCCCGCACTCCAGACGGACCCCGGATCCATCCGGAGCTGGACCGGAGCCTGGAGAGGAGGTCAGACCAGAGAAGGGCCGTCAGGTCTGAGGTGAACCGGGGATCATCCTTTAGGAGCAGCCTTACACCATCTCTCGTGTCGTGACAGCACCGTCGTTTGTAAGAAACAAAAAGCACAGCATACACGTAAACTTTAAATGTCGATATTGGAAAGTGGACGCACCTCAACACTTCAACGGCTAATCACACTCACACCTGGTGGTATAATATGTCTCTCTTACGCAGAGATGGTGCTGTTTCTCGTTTGATTTGAGTGTGTTGGAGGCCCTTTATGTTCAAATATGTTGTACTACTTTACGTATCATCGACATGTTATTGAGGTAACATTAGTGCTGCAGGAAGACCTGTGCTTTAAACGTCTCTCTGAACACACCTTGTCCATTCCATCTGCATCTGCACTGACAGATCTGCAGACTTGAGCTGGAGGGGATGATGAACCACACATCCTGTTGGTTCAGCTAAATAACATGTGTGATGAAAGGTGATTCAGCGGATCAAAACACTGTTCTACCTGGAAACTTCAGGTGGTCCGGAAAAAGTCGTAGCTCCTGTGTGAAGGTGTTGTACTGGCCCACGAGTACCTCTCTGGTCGCTAAGGAAACAACACAAATACACTGCATTGGCCAATCGTAATACAGGGATAACCAATACTGGACCGTTGATGTCTTTGGTCGACTCCGCCGTCGGTGTGTGTATGAGCCGCTGTAACTCGCTTTGGATAAAAGTGTCTGCTAAGTGCCGTGAATGTAAACCCAGGTGATGGTCAAAGACCCCACCTGGCTCCGGTACCGACTTGACCCCCAGGTCGTCCCTGGTCCTCTCTCCTCTGTGATGTATGTAGCAGAGGAGGTGTGATGCCTCCCCCTTAACACACTCACTACGTAAGGCGCTTTGAGAGCCTAGGAAAGCACTCGATGCTCGGATTCTGAACTATTACTAATGAATTCTGTGTCAGAGGTTTAAGACGGCGGTGGTGTAGAGGCAGGTGAAGCACCTTGGAACTGCCTCAGCTCGATGGACGCCACGCGCTCTCCGTTGTGGAACCGGACCGTTCCCTGGACGGAACAAGGCAGCAGAGCAACACACTGTGTTAATAAGTACTCACATATCAGCAACGACGTCAAGGAGCATACCTTTTGAAACATCATGGATATCACCCTCATCTAAGAAATCCTACACACAATCGTAAATACTGTTCTACAGGAGACGCTGCTGAACAGCTTTATGAAATCTATTTCATGTAATATATCCTATATCATTTATCATATATGCAGATTATATGTAATCTGCAAAATATGTAAACGGTAAGCAAAATATAAGATAAAAGAAAAGGATTAGGGAATCACTTGTAAAATCCTAGATGCCAAATAGATTCATTATTCTAGACTCGAGCTTTGTGATATAAAGTCTCAAAGTACTGTTGAGCAGTAGCGTTTTTTTGGAGATTGACCTAAAGGGGGGGGGGGGGGGGGGCTAGAACACCACAGGGAGGGACCCCTGGAATTGTGTTATTTCAATTTGCAGAACTAGAACGACACACTCACGGTGACTCCCTCGAACTGGGTCTGCTTTAAAGCAGCGAGCAGCATGTCCGCCGTCTGCGCCTGGTTGATGGAGAGGTTCCGGTCGGGGCTGTGCCGCTTCCGGTGTCTGAACTGCTCCGTGAGGAGGCTCACGGCTCTGGCAAGGACCCAGACTCCGTCGTACGCGTAGCCGTGGAGATAAGCGTCTGGCGCCCCCTGCTGGCGGATCTCTGACCGGTACGCCAGCTCGTACTCCGCCGGGGTCTGGGATTAAGTATTTAGTACGTTTACATACAATAAATGGGATTACATCAATCAACTACCAGTGATATGCAATTTAAATGTTACTTGACATCAGGGCCGTTGCACCAAATCCTGGGCCCCTATACAAGAGGTACTGATGGGCCCCCCTGCGCTGAATTGTTGACGGGGGGGTGGGGGGGGGGGGGAGACGTGGCCGTGTGCGACACTATGGGCTGGTAGATAATTTTTATTGATTTTTTTATTTTATTTTTTTTGCCATGGGCCCCCCCTCTGCCTTGGGCCCCCCCACAACTGTCTCACTTTCCCCCGCAGTCCGTCGGCCCTGCTTGACATGCAAACAGCTCGGTGTAACTAAGGCATTTGATATATTGCCAGAGAATATTCCATTTGAATGTAGTTGAATGTGTTAATGTATTTGCACATTAGCATAATAAAAAGTAAGTTAAGTACATTAGCCTACTACTAGCGGTAAAGTGCTCATCATGCAGTAAACAATGACTGCCCAGCAGGGTGCATTAGAGTCCTTCTCAAAGCCCTAGTCCTCTGACTAGTCCTGACGTTCCAGTGGCAGACGGTGTCGTTCTAGTACCGACCGGTTCAAGCCGGTTCCCTCGGACTTAGGTCAGACCAGGAGAACCCTCACCCTGCCAGAGACGCCCCTGAGGCCTGAGTCGCCGAGCGGCCGCAGGCTGAGCCGGATGGAACCTTCCAGAACCGCGTGGAGCGCGTACAGCGAGCAGCCAGACGCCTCCGGGTCCAGCGTCCACATGGGGTCCGGGCCGCTGGCCAGGAGCCACTGGTACCCGGACCCGAAGAGGTTCAGCCCGTACGCCTGCAGAGGGGACACAGCCTGGTGACCACACTGGGAGCTGCCCAGTACAACCAGAGTATTCTGCTAGTCTAGACTGGGAGCTGCCCAGTACAACCATAGCCTTGTGCTCCGTCTGTAGACTGGGATGTGCCTCCGTGAGGAGAGGACCAGTGAAGGTACTCACACAGCACAGGACCCTGGAGCCTGGCCCCTCGTCCACCTGGGCCACTAGGACCCTCACGCCGCGGTCCTGAAGGCACAAGGTCACACGATGGATCCCACTGCCTCAAAACAACACTGGTTTGGTTTATGTCACATATTTTACATATTTCTACAATGTCTAGGACTCATTTTCATTCATGCCTTTAACTGTGGTTAAAGGCTTGGCTGAAAAAATAAGACTTGACCTGACACACAAAAACACATTTTAAACGAGCAAGTTTTCAATCAAATTGAACTTAAGCCCATTTTATGAATGGTGTGCAGAAAGCTGACGGGAGGAGCATGTTCTTCTGGTGCTTGTGGCTTCTCTCCATCCATGCTGACCTTCAGTTTCTGGAGCTTGAGGCAGGGGTCTTCACCCACGCTCTGGGCTTCCACCATCTGGACATCGGCCTTCATCAGCTGGTGGACCAGGTTCTGCCTCATCTGCCACCAAGACACAGGTTTGGTGTAACACAGACAGAGCACACGTCAGTCAAACAATGTACGATAGTCATCATGGACTGAAAGATCGTCAACGGCATCAAATATCTGCAACATCATCAAAGATCCGTGACATCATCAAAGATCAGGGACACCATCACAGTGACATCGTCAAAGATCAGGGACACCATCACAGTGACATCGTCAAAGATCAGGGACACCATCACAGTGACATCGTCAAAGATCAGGGACACCATCACAGTGACATCGTCAAAGATCAGGGACACCATCACAGTGACATCGTCAAAGATCAGGGACACCATCACAGTGACATCGTCAAAGATCAGGGACACCATCACAAGGATGTGTAGATATATATCGGTGTTATTAAAGCAACCACCCGTCATGGCTTTAGAGACAGAGCTGAGTCTGATGCGTGGTGGGTCAGCAGTGAGTTGGGGATCAGCATCTGGTAGCTGAACGAATCACCCGTTGGTATCTGAGTCTAAACGCTGTGCTCCCGGGGGTCGAAGGGCGTGGTCGGGGCGTGGCGGTCGGACCTGGAAGAGGCGGGCCCCCTCCTGGGAGGGGCGGGCCCCCTCCTGGGTGAGGAGCCCCACCCGGGTCCACCTGTAGTGCTGGAGGAGCCGGACCAGCGCCGCGTTGAAGACGGCTTCAGACGGCACAGTGCTGAACAGGCCTGGGGGGCGGCGCTGGGCGGGGGGCCCGGCCGGCAGCGCCGTGAAGGACAGCTGGGAGGGCGTGGCGGTCCGAGAAACACAGAGGGAGGGATGAAGAGAGCCGGGCTGAGATACCACAGACAGGGGACAGCAGATACAACGCATCGCAACGCACACTCTTGTGGAAATGAGTTATGAAGAGGCCCACCGTTGTTTGTTCTTAATTGTATAACCTATCACTCAATTTCGGCAAATTAGATGTTTTTACCTAATATAGAAGGTATAGGGGCTCTCCCCCCCCCCCCCCCCCAGCTCGCGTAGGGAACCGGAACGGCCAGCAGCGGCCCTGTATCTACCTCTGTGTACATTTGCAGGTGAGGCGTGTGTGTGTTTGTGTTTGTGTGTGTGTGTGTGTGTGTGTGTGTGTGGGGGGTACCTGCACCATGTCGAGGGCGTGCAGAGACTGAGCCAGCACCGCTGTCACCTGGGGACACACCCCTCCAAAGATGATCATGTGACCAGGCTCCTCCCACATGGCGTCGAAGATACCCTTCAGAGCTGTGGCGCTGTCACACTGACAACACAACACAACGCACACATCAGAACACAACACACACATCACAACACAACGCACACATCACAACACAACACACACATCACAACACAACTCACAAATCACAACACAACTCACACAACGCACACATCACAACACAACGCACACAACACAACAAAACTCACAACACAACTGACACATCACAACACAATGCACACATCACAACACAACACACACATCACAACACAACGTACACATCACAACACAACTCACACAACGCACACATCACAACACAACGCACACAACACAACACAACGCACACATCACAACACAACGCACACATCACAACACAACTCACACATCACAACACAACACACACATCACAACACAACTCACACATCACAACATAACGCACACATCACAACACAACGCACACATCACAACACAACTCACACATCACAACACAACTCACACATCACTAAACAACGCACACATCACAACACAATGCACACATCACAACACAACGCACAAATCACAAGACAACACACACATCACAACACAACGCACACATCACAACACAATGCACACATCACAACACAACGCACAAATCACAAAACAACGCACACATCACAACACAACGCACACATCACAACACAACGCACACATCACAACGCAACTCACACATCACAACGCAACGCACACATCACAACGCAACGCACACATCACAACACAACGCACACATCACAACGCACACATCACAACACAACGCACACATAACAACACAACGCACACATCACAACACAACGCACACATCACAACACAACGCACACATCACAACACAACGCACACATCACAACACAACGCACACATCACAACACAACGCACACATAACAACGCAACGCACACATCACAACACAACGCACACAACACAACGCACACATCACAACACAACGCACACATCACAACACAACGCACAAATCACAAAACAATGCACACATCACAACACAACGCACACATCACAACACAATACACACATCACAACACGACGCACAAATCACAAAACAACGCACACATCACAACACAACGCACACATCACAACACAACGCACACATCACAACACAATGCACACATCACAACGCACACATCACAACACAACGCACACATAACAACGCAACGCACACATCACAACGCAACGCACACATCACAACACAACGCACACATCACAACACAACGCATAAATCACAACACAACGCACACATCACAACACAACGCACACATCACAACACAACACACATAACAACGCAACGCACACAACACAACACAACACAATGCACACATCACAACACAACGCACACATCACAACACAACGCACACATCACAACACAATACACACATCACAACACAACGCACACATCACAACACAATACACACATCACAACCCATCGCAAGGATGTAAGGATGTCCATAGAGCACAAGCCAAGCACTAACCATCACTAGGTTACCCCACACGTACAGACAGACGTAGAGAACCATAGGACCGGGTGTGCTCTGCAGGTGATCAGCGCCCCCTACCTGTGAGTCCAGCAGCTGCAGGTGCATCTGGGGCCCCCCCCGTCCCCGGAGGTCTTCCAACGCTATCGACACCGCCGGCGCTAATGCCGCCGTCACGTTCTGCTCTCCCGGCATCACCGTGGCAACCGGCATCACCCACAACACCGGCATGGGGCTGCGCACCTGGGCGAGGCAAGGTGGCGACGCCCACAGGCATGTCAGCACCAAAACCAGCCTCTTCATCCTCATCCTCCTCATCTCACACACACTCACACACACACACACACACACACACACACACACACACACACACACACACACACACACACACACACACACACACACACACACACACACACACACACACACACACACACACACACACACTACTGGTCCCCAATACTCTCTCACACACACTCTACTGGTCCCCAATACTCTCTCACACACACTCTACAGGTCCCCAATACTCTCTCACACACACTCTACTGGTCCCCAATACTCTCTCACACACACTCTACTGGTCCCCAATACTCTCTCACACACACTCTACTGGTCCCCAATACTCTCCCACACACACTCTACTGGTCCCCAATACTCTCTCACACACACTCTACTGGTCCCCAATACTCTCTCACACACACTCTACTGGTCCCCAATACTCTCTCACACACACTCTACTGGTCCCCAATACTCTCCCACACACACTCTACTGGTCCCCAATACTCTCTCACACACACTCTACTGGTCCCCAATACTCTCTCACACACACTCTACTGGTCCCCAATACTCTCTCACACACACTCTACTGGTCCCCAATACTCTCTCACACACACTCTACTGGTCCCCAATACTCTCTCATACACACTCTACTGGTCCCCAATACTCTCTCACACACACTCTACTGGTCCCCAATACTCTCTCACACACACTCCGGACCCTCAGAACTGTCTGACACACTCTCCCGGTCCTCACACGTTGTGACTTGTAATCCTCTTGAGCCCAAGCTAACTGTCCCGAGAGTGGGGCGCTTTCAGGGGATAAGAGGATTAAGATCACAACAGATGAATGACATCTGCTGCAGGGATCAGGCTTCAGTATTCTCTCTGAATGCTCCACACTTAATTTGTCCCATCCGCCGTCTCACCGCAGGCCGGGAGGGTTAAAGTGTGTTGGACGTGTTGTTGGTTTAGCTGGTAGGATTTATGGTGAGTTGAGGTCGGTAGGCATCAGGCACAGCTTCTGGAGGTCACCAGTGAATGGACACACAGATATTGATATGGACGATGCTCTCTCACGCACACACATGACTAGCATGTGCCTCTAGCAGAGACTGGTACACTAGTTGTACCAGTCTCTGGTACAACACTAGTTGTAGAAACACATTCACAAAACATTCAGGACAATTCATGAAAGTACAGTACAATGTCAAAACTGTTTATTTATTTTCTTGAACTCCAGCGTTGGGACTTAAAGGTCTAGACCAGCAGAGGGCGCTAGAGTCCTGCTGGGGTTCCATGTTTTTAGGCTTGCCGGGCTCAAGGCTCAGGTGTGTCTGTGTGTTTGTGTGTGTGTGTGTGTGTGTGTGTGTGTGTGTGTGTGTGTGTGTGTGTGTGTGTGTGTGTGTGTGTGTGTGTGTGTGTGTGTGTGTGTGTGTGTGTGTGTGTGTGTTTGTGTGTGTGTGTGTGCGTGTGATACTAGACTAGACAGACAGTGCTAGCAGCCAGAGCTACCAGTCTCCATATCTCAGTGTGGGCCACAGAGCCGTCATGGGTTACGTGCATGGTGTACTCCTCCAAACAATTACATCTTATACTGAACCAGTTGGAGAGCAGTGAAAACTCTGACACTATGACCTTTGAACTGCGACCCCAGGACCTCTGCAGACCCACACCTGATAGGAAACGTCTATCTGGACTCATTGCACTTAAACCATCCATTTGGCTGACTATCATTTTATTCTCCTTTTACATCCCAGGAGCCCAGTAAAACACTCCTAGAGGGAGTGAGACAGCCTCCTAGAGGGAGTGAGACAGCCTCCTAGAGGGAGTGAGACAGTCTCATAGAGGGAGTGAGACAGCCTTCTAGAGGGAGTGAGACAGCCTACTAGAGGGAGTGAGGCAGTCTCCTAGGTGGAGTGAGGCAGTCTCCTAGGAGGAGTGAGGCAGTCTCCTAGGAGGAGTGAGGCAGTCTCCTAGGTGGAGTGAGGCAGTCTCCTAGGAGGAGTGAGGCAGCCTCCTAGGAGGAGTGAGGCAGTCTCCTAGGAGGAGTGAGACAGTCTCCTATGTGGAGTGAGGCAGTCTCCTAGGAGGAGTGAGGCAGTCTCCTAGGAGGAGTGAGACAGTCTCCTAGGAGGAGTGAGACAGTCTCCTAGGAGGAGTGAGGCAGTCTCCTAGGAGGAGTCAGGCAGAGTGAGTGGCTGAGAATTCAGTGCACAATTTAGTCACAGTGTAGTTATTAATAACTTTTATTGGCAACTTTTGTTTTGTAATTGTAATTACATGCACCCCCCCCCCCTCCCTGAGCTCAACCCTCAAGGGCTGCTCTCTATCTCCCCGCACTACAACACTAAGGCCCGATCCCATTTCTACCCCTTACCCCTTCCCCTTACCCCTCCCCCTTGTTTTGAAGGGGTAAGGGGTAGAAATAGGATAGGGCCTAAATCTCTTCTCCAGAATCTCTTCTCACCCCCCCCCCCCCCCCGCCCCCCCCTGATTTGGCCAAAGAAAATATAATTACCTCAGCGTGCCTCCTCCTCCCGGCATAGGATGAAGAGGGAGGTCTGTGGTGTGCCGAGCGTTGTCCGGTGAGCAGCTCCCCCACAGGCCAGTATCTTCCCAGACCGGCTGGAAGGCGGGAGTGTGGCGCAGACCCCCATCTCCGGACCTCGACCAGGGACTCCGGGCTCTGAAGGCAACGAGGAGGCACAGACGGCAGTAAGTGGACACAGCGGGTGCAAGGGCGGATCACAGAATCCATGGACTCAAACTGTTATTATTTCAATGTTGTTATGCTGGAAATGCATGATGTGACTTTGTTTCTTAAGAATCGATGGACTTATCGTCACTATGAGATGCCATTTGAGTCAAATTTAAATGAATTGATTAATACGGCCGTGAAATAAATAAATCATGCAAATATTTCCGTAGAAATAAATATGTAACTATATCTTTATAAATATGTTTTCAAAGGACTTTTCATAATGCCAGATTTATGATTCGAAGCCGCCTGTCCGTGGAGGGGCGTCCTTCACCTTTTCTTGAAGCAACGTTTACTCGGACATCATCCATGTTTATTCATTTCAGTACATTGGCCAATCATGTATGTATTTTCATTCATACTTGTATTGCCTCATTTATTTATTTCATAGCCATATGTATCTTTTTTTAATTTAATTTGGACTCAAATGGCATTCCATAATCACGGTCAACCTGCACGAAAACAGCAAGGAATCTTGCCTGCTGTAATTTGCAACCTTGATTTAAAGTAGGCAAAAATTATATAGATGCTCTTATATATTGTACAAGTGTTACTTACTTTGCATAATTTGTGCATTAGTGTATTTTTTCAGATGTTTTGTTCACCTCAAAGGAGCTATACGTAACAAATTAACTTAACTTTGTGTTGTCATGATAATTACGGGGAAATAGACACTATATCGATAACTATCACAATAGGCCTAGGAATTCAAAATACCATTCTGATATTATTCACAGAAGAGGTCCAGATTTTGCCACCAATACTGGCCCACAGACAATTGGGTGAGACAACTACATAATAATGCATTCTGAGTGAACTATTCTCTATCAACTAATCCTATTGGCCTGTAGCTTATTTTGTAAACTGAGTTGCCACATAAAGTGTAGTCCAGAATCTGCCACAAATAATACAGTTTACATTATTTTCCAAGGAAAATAACGGTAATTCGTAATCACTCATAATTGTCAGGGCAGGTGAGATTTGAGTCATCAAAAATGAGTGTATTGTGTAATCTGTTCAGATACACACCATCTCAGTCACTGAACATTGTTTCTGTTGCTGTGGTGGTCAGAATCCAGTAGCTCTAAGCATCTTTCCCTGCAGACCTTGACCAGTATTCCCTTAAAAGGGCCTTCTGGCCTTGGGTTTAATGTGGTGATGTATGCTTATCATGTACACACAGCCTTTTGTTTAGGCTTCCTTGGTATTTGTTATATTCTGCGCCCATCCACTTTTTTACCTTGCTGTTGCTAAACAGGAAGTGCGATGCCGTCGGCCATTTCCTGCAATCAGGAAACGCATCAACTTATCAGATTCTACCACGCAACCCCACAGGCAGGGGGGGGGGGGGCATGTCACCCACAGATGGACTCGGCGGTTTCTGCTCATACCAACGAGAACACTATTGGCCTGTAGCTTATTTTGTAAACTGAGTTGCCACATAAAGTGTAGTCCAGAATCTGCCACAAATAATACAGTTTACATTATTTTCCAAGGAAAATAACGGTAATTCGTAATCACTCATAATTGTCAGGGCAGGTGAGATTTGAGTCATCAAAAATGAGTGTATTGTGTAATCTGTTCAGATACACACCATCTCAGTCACTGAACATTGTTTCTGTTGCTGTGGTGGTCAGAATCCAGTAGCTCTAAGCATCTTTCCCTGCAGACCTTGACCAGTATTCCCTTAAAAGGGCCTTCTGGCCTTGGGTTTAATGTGGTGATGTATGCTTATCATGTACACACAGCCTTTTGTTTAGGCTTCCTTGGTATTTGTTATATTCTGCGCCCATCCACTTTTTTACCTTGCTGTTGCTAAACAGGAAGTGCGATGCCGTCGGCCATTTCCTGCAATCAGGAAACGCATCAACTTATCAGATTCTACCACGCAACCCCACAGGCAGGGGGGGGGGGGGCATGTCACCCACAGATGGACTCGGCGGTTTCTGCTCATACCAACGAGAACACGGGGATGTTCATCCCATAACTTAACAAGCGGTTTGTTCAGATCTACTAAATATATATTCCATGTTTTTTCTATGAATTGAGCAGCGGTTGTGGAGGGTATGTCTCTGAATCCTCCATCCCTCTGATTGACCCCCGGCTCTGACCGCAGTGTGAGCTCAGGGCCCCGCTGTACAGGACTATTGGGACCAGCGTTAAGACAGTCCAGAGGGCATCTCGCCTGTTGCAGGTCTGATTGTTTCAACATGGGTTTGACCACTTGGTACTCATTCGATTGCATGGACTTTGTCTCTATCCTGTGGGCGACATGATATGCCATTTGCTTCCTTTACATGATATGCATGTAAAGGAACACAGACACCTTATATACCTACAGTATATACACATATTAAAGTTGATGTAAAAAGGACAGTACATGAATGGATGTCATAAAAGGGGGAGGAAAGGCCAGGGAGAAGAGGGGTGTTATGAGCCTAGATTTCAAAAGTAAATGACTTGACAAATTAGTAATTAACAGTTAACCAAAAGAATAGTAATCAGTATTTATGCTGTTCAGGTTAACTGAGGTTTATACATTAGTAAATAAGGTAAGGGTTAACACTAACCAAAAAAACATTACCCCATATGCTTATGCTATAACATGCTTATTACTGTATCAACAAATGCTTATTACTGTATCAACAAATGCTAATTCATGGTTAGTTTTAAATCGAATTAAAATTCAAAAATCCCGTTCCAAATCGGTTGTTATTTTATTCTGCGCGGTCCAATAGCATCTGGGCCTTGCCATCGCTAAACAGGAAGCGTGGCTTCGTCTGCCACTTCCTGCCGTCAGGAAACGAGCCGTCCTATCAGATCCCCTCATCGTCTGGCCGCAGAGCGCGGGTGTGGCGGTTCTCCGGAGGAACCCCAAAGGACGGGGCGTGATCTGCTCGTGCTAATCACAACACGGAACCCTGAGCACCGCAGAGCCTCGTCCGGCTCTACACTGGTCACAGGAACGGACAGACGGACGCCGCCCCTCTGGTGCTGACGTAGAACAAGACTCAATGAACCAGCTCTGTCTCTGTCTTTGTCTCTGTCTCTCCTGGCTCCCTCCTACGCTCTCTCTCTCTCTCTCTCTCTCTCTCTCTCTCTCTCTCTCTCTCTCTCTCTCTCTCTCTCTCTCTCTCTCTCTCTCTCTCTCTCTCTCTCTCCCTCTCTCCCTCTCTTTCTCTCTCAGGTAGAGTGAGAGTCTTGAGAGGGACGTGTGAACATGACGGAGATCAGGTGCCCCCTCCTCTCCCTCCTGGTTATCGTGGCGACCGTGTGTCTCCACGGCAACGAGGCTCAGTCGAAAGGTGGGTGTGGTTAGCTTCAGGTGCCGGCGTTGGCTTGTTCCTCTCTCCCTCTGGTTCTCTACGTCTCTCGCTCCCTCCCACCAAAAGACTGGAGCAACGGGGCCCCACCGGTGTGGACCTCACGCACACGGACACACTGAGACAGTCACACTGAGGGACACAGTCACACTGAGAGACAGTCACACTGAGGGACACAGTCACACTGAGGGACACAGTCACACTGAGACACAGTCACACTGAGGGACACAGTCACACTGAGAGACAGTCACACTGAGGGACACAGTCACACTGACCACAGTCACACTGAGGGACACAGTCACACTGAGAGACAGTCACACTGAGAGACAGTCACACTGAGAGACACAGTCCCACTGAGAGACACAGTCACACTGAGAGACAGTCACACTGAGGGACACAGTCACACTGAGAGACACAATCACACTGAGAGACACAGTCACACTTAGAGACATTCACACTGAGACACAGTCACACTGAGAGACACAGTCACACTGAGGGACACAGTCACACTGAGGGACACAGTCACACTGAGAGACACAGTCACACTGAGACACAGTCACACTGAGAGACAGTCACACTGAGAGACACAGTCACACTGAGAGACAGTCACACTGAGAGACACAGTCACACTGAGAGACACAGTCAGACGCAAGCAGGATCCCAAAGGTCTTCTATCAAAGTCTCTTGAAAGTCCATCTCTCTCTCTCCCTCCTCCCTCCCTATTACCTCTCAACCATACAGTATTTTTATTAATACATCCTATGTATTTAAAGAATTCAATAAGAGCGTTTTGCCTTTTAATTGAAGAGTTAAAGGGTCTAGCGCATGGCAGTTTGTGGCAAGGGGGGTATTGATAAGTGGGTCTGCATTCTTTGGAGAATGATCCCATTCAGAGAAAGCAGTTATAACTTCTAAACATTCTAGTAAACTGTTGAATGATTTGCAACTTAATAAAATGTATCTGAGTATGAAATGTTAAAGTGGTGAAGCAGAAATTCACTATCCTCATGACAATACAACACCACCCAAAGTGATAACTCGGTGCGCCCTCTGACGTTCTTCCGTCTCATCCTTCAGAGTGCACCAAGACGGAGCTGGCAGACATACTCTTCCTGGTCGACGGCTCCACCAGCATCGCGGAAGGAGAGTTTCAGAGCATGCTGAACTTCATGAAGTCCATCGTGAACGCGAGCACCGTCGGCGAGAAGGAGACGCGTTTTGGCGTCATCCTCTACTCGACCGCACCCAAGTCCGTCTTCACCCTCAACGAGTATTCCTCCAAGGGGCAGGTGTTGGAGGCCATCCAGGCCCTCCAGTTGCCCACCGGGGACACCTACACAGGCAGCGCCCTGGCCTACACCCTGCAGTTCTTTGAGGTGCAGCACGGCGGGAGGCGGCCCTCCAAGGTGCCCCAGATCCTCATGGTGATCACCGACGGCGAGGCTACAGACCCGCACAACCTGAAGGCTCCCGCCGAGGCGCTCCGCGAGAAGGGAGTCATCGTGTACAGCATCGGCGTGAAGGGCGCCACCCAGAAGGAGCTGGAGACCATCTCCGGGAACCCCACCCGGGTCTTCTTCGTGGACAACTTCATCGACCTGGAAACCCTCTCCAAAGAGATCTGCATCGACACCCCTCCTGGTAACTGTCTGTCCGTCTTTCTGTCCGTCTGTCCGTCCGTCCGTCTGTATGTCCAGCTCTCTGGCACTAAATGATTGAAAGCAATGAAGTCTAGTGAGTTGCACGATATATTTGTGAGTAGTGTTATGTAGAGTTTAGTACAGTATAGTAGTGTTGGGTAGTACAAAGTTTATCATATTATGATCAACTCAAGAAAGTATAGTGGTGAAAGAACAGTGAAGGGTAGTACAGTGGGCTATAGAGTACAGTATACAGCACAGTAGACTATGAGAGTATAGAGAGTAGTACAGTATAGTATTGAGTAGGGTACTATAGTGTCAGTATTCACCCAGACATCGGATGGCCTCCTGCCCTGTGTTCCCAGGGTGTCAGAAGCAGAAAGCTGACCTGGTGCTGCTGATCGACCAGTCTGGAAGCATCTCCGACGCTGACTACAGCATCATGAAGAACTTCACGATCAGCCTGATCAGGAGCTTCAACGTCAGCCAGGATCTGGTGCGTGTGGGCGTGGCCCAGTTCGACAGCAACCCGCGGCACGAGTTCTACCTGAACCATTTCGCCACGGAGGCGGAGGTCACCAAGCACATCCTGGCCATGGTGCAGCGAGGTGGGGGAACCAAAATTGGACGCGCCCTGGCCTTCATCAAGGGGTACTTCCAGAAGTCCACGGGGAGCCGCGTGGGGGCGGGAGTGTCCCAGAACCTGGTGCTGATGACGGACGGCCACTCGGAGGACGACGTGGGGCCGCCGGCCGAGGAGCTGTGGAGGATGAGGGTCGAGATGTTTGTCATCGGCGTCGGCGC